>NC_134396.1:59345905-59497420 GCF_035582795.1 Mycteria americana
CAATTGCCTCAGATTACATGAGGACAGAAATTAGATAATTCTGCAACTTTTTTTCTAAAAGAATCTTAGGCTGCATAACTTCCTGGGCTTCAGGGCCCAACTCCTGCAAAGGTGGGAAAAGGGAGAGTGCTGCAGAAAGACAAGGAATCAGCAATTTTTTTTTACTTCTCTCTAAGAAGATAGGAGCATGAATATTACTTTCTTCATGGTGAGTCCTTCCCACAAAACTTATTAAAATGAGTCTCAAGTGGGGTGCCTAAGAAAGTCAGACAAGACTTAAAAAGGAGCTTACAGGGTTCTATGCCTGCTGGGGGAAGCTTTCACTTTGGAATAAAAGCAGGTTACCTCGAAAACAGAGGAGGTATATAACAAGATTCTTCATAAATACTGAAGATGGCTAGTAACTCATCAGCTTTATCTACTTGTTCTCATCTCAAAGGTCTCCCCATCTTCACACAAAGAATCAGAGATCATTCTCCCTTACAGGACTTCAATAAGGCAACAGAGAAAGCAATGAAGTTGTTACAACCAACAAGAAGGGTTACAAAGATTGAATGATATCCGAAGTAAAGCAGACTAACTTTGACTTGTCTACATTCTTACATTAAACACAGTCCCCCAATCTTATTCAGTAAAGAAAAAGGTAAAACAAAGTCACATTTGCTAAGACATTTTCTCCGAGAAATATTCCCATAAGGGTTTCTACCTCTGAGAAGCATTGCTTATTTTCTGCAGCCTGAACTAGTAATTACAGCTTTATTCTTACCTCCACTACACAGCTCCTTTGGAATTTTAGGTAGTTACACCTTGGTTTTCACAGCTGGGTACCGTCCCTAACTTGTGGGTTGCCATGTCTCATTAGTTAAGCAATTAAGATCTCTGCTTTCCACTTAGTTATTTCACAATGCTTGTCTAGTGTACACTGACAATTTACAACTAGTTACAAAAAAACAGACATTATACCCTGATGACTTTCTCCAATTAGCAAGCATATGAGACTCAACATTTTGACTAGACATTCTACAACTTTTCCATCTCTGAACAGGAAAGAACTCTTGCAAAGAGGTATCTCTAAAGACTCCTGATTGCAGAGCATTCATACCACTGCATTGAAAAAAGTGCTGTATGAATTGAAAGTATTGGAAAGTGTGTTTCCCTAGAGAGTCTTATAAGAAGAGCACAAAATTTTGAAAGCTACCTAACTAGAGAAACACTATCCAGTCTGTGCATCAATGAACACATGATCTTGATTTTTTGAAAGTAGTATTAAAAAGTTTTAAAATTCATCATAACACATACAATTCAATGCAACAAAATGAAAGTCATATGGGCATGTTCATTTTGTACTCCTCAACTTCGAGATGGCTTTTCAGCTTAAATAAATAGTATTTTATTGTAGTTTAAGGATAACTAAAATCACCATTACAAAATCCAAGCTGCCTTTGATAGAAAAAAAAATGAGCGTGCACGTGGAAAACAACTATTAGTAGTGCATTTTATACAATAAACTTCTAGATTAGTAACAAATGGAAAAAGTAACTAACTACATGACCTATGAAAAACTATCCTAGGAATTAAAGAAATATTTTCAAGGAAAAGGTGTCGTAAGTTTTTTTTCCTAGGGTGTAACTGATTTAGGGAAGATTTGTACTCACTTTCTTAATTTAAGAAGCTTCACATCTTGCTAACTGACTATATATAGTTTTGTGAAAGGCACAAAAATATGTGAGAAGTTTTAGGTATTGCTCACCTATAAAAGCAAAAGAGGAGGACTCATAAGAGGGGACCATCATAAGAGTATTTCTGGATGTAAAAGCACCAAGGGGAGCAAAACGAGAAATTCAAATCTTAAACTGCATCTAAACTTTTTTAAAAGTATTTAAGAGGCTTAAAACTAATAAGCAGCAATATATGCTGTATCAATGGAAGTGAAGTAAAGTACGACTGAGACTGAAGCTATTTAAGTATCATAGCAACTTTAAATAAAAATACGTGATTAGTAGATTAGCAGTTTGGTCATTTATAGTGTTTATTCAAAGAGAACACACTGGGAATACTCTAAGACTGCTTTGTTTAAGGTATACCCATTGTACACAAATTCTGTGATATTTAAGACTTATTAAATTTATATATTTAAGACTTATTAAATTTATATATTTAAGACTTATTATTAAAGTCTTAGGATTTCATAGACACAGTTTAAAGAGTAGAACAAAAAACTCTTAAAACTCTTACAATACTAGAAAAAATTATATATTAATCCACTGACTCATGGAGCTTTTTTCCTGCTTTAAGTAACTAGGGACACTTTATTAAATAGATTTATACCCCTAAATCAGAAAACTTCTGTGAAAAATTTATCCTGGATTACATCACAGTAAAATGCATGACACTGCTTTTTACCTCCAGATCCTAGCTGCTTGTAGAATCTGTATTCCAAATGTAGCTGTGGTGCTCTCGACTTCATTGGCTCCTGATTTAAAAACAAAAACAACATTTAAAACAAAGCCTCTCTGCCAAAGCCTAAAAACTAATACACTAACCTACTACCAGCCAAATTAACCCTACTGCTTCCAAGCCACATGGAAAGTTTGAATGTTTCTTCCAAAATGACTAGTAATTAAGAAATTAAGAAATTAAGAAATCTAAACCTCAGTCAGGTAAGACTAGAGCATATAGGGATATTTTCATCTTGTATTGCTCCCCGGCACTGGGGTCCAACACACAAACCCAATCACAGACCCACAATGGAATAGCTAAAAAATAATTTGTTTCTCCAAAGCATGTGGGTGGTATGTCTTGCAGCTCTCAAAAGGTGGCACTGATATGCAACTTAACAGATCCAAAAGACTGTTATACACACCTGCTATACATCTATCATGTATCTTTATTAAAAAAAAAGTTTTATCCTAGGATCTTGACAAAGAAATACCAAATCCTTCCACCAAACAGTAACAGCTTAGCAGAATTTAAGTAGCACCATTCTAAACTATAAATTTGAAACAAAAAAAAAAGGCACCAGAATAGCTTTGTAGTTTAAATCTTTCTTTTCCCAACATAACTTACGTAAGTTAATGAAAACTTAGTTCTGTATTCTACATACTAATGTGGCAAGGTCTCAAAGTGACATAAGATCAAGCACAGGAACACACAAGCAGCCTAAATGAAACCCTTAACTTTTTCGGTATTTCGCTTCACAAATTAAACGTACTTTATCATAAGATTCTTAAAGTAATGTCCTAGAGCATCTTTTAGAAGTTATGCCCAGTTTCTTGCGATCTGTAACATCTTCCAATGCATCAGTGATAATTTGGACATTAACTGTGCATTATTCCTACACAGACTGCTCCTACTAGCATTGCAGCATGGAATTAGTAGCATGGTTAACACATCTATCAGCAAGAACTGATACTGCTGGATGTTGGTTTTCAGGAAAAGTTTGGGCAAGGTGCTCATCTCTTCCCTCACACCATCTTCTCCAGAAGCTAACAGTTTATTAACTTGTGTTGTTTCCCAGTGGCACATCCAGGCCATAGAAACCATGAGACAATGTGCAATCATGAGAAACTTAGTCTTCTTCCTCAACCCATCTCCCTCCAACACTCAGATGTTTCAAATTGCTGCTACTGCTACAGCCAAAGCCCCTGTCAATGTACATTTATGCATTTGATTTTGCCAGGATGCCAAAGGTTGAGGACCAGAAGTAAAAGGGGGCCAATGTTAACAGTTTCTACAAAAAAAGAAAATACAATTTAATATATGCTTTTTATGCTCCAGAGCATTCATCCTAGGTGAACATTGGAATTCTTTGCAAAAAGAAGTGAGCAAGAACTTTCTAAAACAAAAAGGTGTTGATCCTTCACAAACTGAATCACTAAGCAAGACTAACTGAGCCACTGAAAGGTCCTACTTACAGTTTAGGAGGAGAACACATGAAATTTATTGTCAAATATTAGAAGAGATATCCCTTAACAAAACACTTTACTATAAATGTGGGCCTAAGCAAATCAGTGCAACTATCAACCTTTGGTACTCAGCTTTCAGAGGCATAAGTAAATCCACTATGAAGCACGTTACTGAAACATTTTAACCTTTTACAAAACCACACAAATTTAGCTACCAGTTTGCCTGCAGTAGTATTACACAAGTCTGCTAGTTACAAAATATACTACTCTCTACATAGTCTCTAATTAAAACTTGTAATTCTGCCTAAGAGGAAAACATTTTAGTCCATAAAATTCTGCATGTTTGCTGACTATACTAAGACAAGACACTGGCTTATTGGCAGTTTGATTTTGTTCAGTCATACAGTTTTGTCTTAACTGATAGTGTATTAAGAACTTAATCACCACTCAGTGTTATAAGGTGCTCCCACAATAAGTTTGAAAAATAGCTTGTATGTATTAAATTTACATAAATAGACAAAAAAAATTATCCTACGGAAAAGAAACAGCTTCCAGTTTTTGACATACACATCTACACTTTTTCAAATGACTGCTACTTGTTCCAGTCATCAGCAGGAAACCAGTCTGATAAGCCTCCAGAAGGCCGATGTTCTCAAACACTCAAACAAGTCTATTTGACAACTGCACACCAGCCACCAGCCAAAGACTGAAGTTAAACCCTGTTTAGCAGAGACACAATTAAATACTTTTACTCCCTCCAGTAATGGTGAAAAAAATGTGGTAATATGTACTTGTAGTCCATTTATTGGCTGACAGTCTTCTGGAATTGCCTTATTTTTGTAAGGAGGCTTAGGTATCTTCCTGACTGTCCAGCAACTCCAAACATACAAAGGAAATACAATCTTTTATTCAACAAAACTCATGAGAGGACAAGCACAATAAGCTCTTCACATAAAATTTGTTTTGTTCCTACACATCCCACTTTGTAGTATGCAGTGAACTACTGATAAATGAGAAAAGATAGATATGGATAAATCAAGACAAAGGTATGTTAAATGTAATTTTCCACCATAACATAAGAGTGAAGAATACACCACTGTAACTACATTTTTATGAATAAGTCTAAAAAGCATATTCGAGAATAAAAAAAAGGTAAATCATGGTTCTTTCTGTTTTCATTAGTATTTCAGTACATTTCAGCATCTAAAAATAAGCTTGGGAACACATAACTGTTTAAACATCATGTTAATCCCAGAGGACTTTGAAGCCAACTTCTCTTACCAAAATAAATTAGTGTATTTTGTTTATTTAAAAAAAGATCAGGTCTTCACTGAAGTATCCTGAAAGAACTGTTCCAGGATTTCTGCAGTGTTCTGTAAACAACCTTCACTACACTGCTTTGACATTCAAGTCTTAATTATTTCAAAGCTTCTATATTAAAACATAGATAGCTTCTTTTCCCTGCAAGAGAGCATTTCTCTCCCTCAATGAGGGACAAGGGGTCTTGCTGCCAAAGAATTAATGTGCAGTTTATTAAGCACCAGTTACCTGAGAAGCAGAAACAGCTCCTTAGTTCCTCAGAAAGATTCTGAGCCAAGATTTTTTTCCCTCCTTTTTTCTTTTGTGCTTATACTCTCAAACAAAAGGATAAAGACACCTGAAATGTGAAATCTGTTTGAAGTTCATAATTGGGGGGGGGGGTTCAATTATTTTTGTGCCAAATACATGGAATAAACTACTATACAATTTTCAAAATACACCACTTCCCTTCTAATGTGCTTTGAGAAAACAGACAGTTTAGCTTACTCTAACCATAACAGTAGAAATTTTCAAGAACTCTCATGTTAATCCAAAGCATAATATAAACATTCAGCTATTACCTACTTTTATTGTTTCCATAATCCAGTGAGAACCCCTACTCAGTACATCTTCTGTCTCTGCTTCATATTTTCTTAAGCAACAGCAAATAAAAGCTATTTTCAGTAAAGAATTCTTTAAGAGGTAGGGCTCTTGTTACAGGAAAAGATCAGTCTATTAAACAGAGTTGCACTTGACTTGGATTTACTACAGCCTTCTAGAATGATACCATTTCAGAACCTTTCTAGACTGCAGTAATTCTTTGAAAACAAAAAAGGAGGAAGAAAACATTCCAGTCTTGGAACCAACCACAGTCTTCTTTCCACACACAACCCACCTACAATTTTAAAGATTAAAATCTTAACAGTTGAATGATTAATGAATCAATGAATTAAAGATTACAGATTAAAAAGCAGCAGTGACTACCTCATAACTTGTTATCTTTCACATAAAGACAGAATGAAAAATTGACTTATTTCTGGAAGTAGCTCAAGCAGAAATTCCCTTAGTTGGTATTTGGTTAGGGGTTAAGCATCCTGCAGAGGAGGTAAGTTTGGGCAATGGAGAAATTTGTCAAAGGGAAAGGGAAGAAGAACGAGGGAGAGGGAAGAAGAACGAGGGAGAGGGAAGAAGAACGAAGGAGAGGGAAGAAGAACGAAGGAGAGGGAAGAAGAACGAAGGAGAGGGAAGAAGAACGAAGGAGAGGGAAGAAGAACGAAGGAGAGGGAAGAAGAACGAAGGAGAGGGAAGAAGAACGAGGGAGAGGGAAGAAGAACGAGGGAGAGGGAAGAAGAACGAGGGAGAGGGAAGAAGAACGAGGGAGAGGGAAGAAGAACGAGGGAGAGGGAAGAAGAACGAAGGAGAGGGAAGAACTGAATAGGGAATAGGAGATTTAAGCGAAGTAGACAGTCATGTAATAAAAGTAGTAAATCTAACAATAAATGAAGAGGTGAGCAGGAAAGGTACAGTTCCTCTATACCAAATGGTTATTGCTGAAGAACTACCTGATCACAAGATACCAATGTGTATATTAACAGACCAGCAGTAACATACAAACACCACTAGACAGTGCACAACTGATAAAGCTCAGTTCTTAAGAGTCTCATTCTAGTTCTTAAAAAAGTCCATTCTACCTTTCAACCTTCAGTATCTGCCCAACCAGAACAGGCCATAATGAAAGAAGCCAGATTAAGAGTAAGATCCTGGAACTGTAGCTGTTCTACCAAAATAAATATGCATTTACATATAAACTTTATACATTAAAATGCATACATTGTATGACCCTCAGGCCTCATACAGAAAAATTCAATTTTCAAACTATTTCGTTACACAAGTCCTGAAGTTGCCATAAGCATCATAAACAGGAACATACTTGTATGATTTTGTCCACAAGGGACATATTAATTCAACACAATAAAAAGTTTAAGTCAAAACAGTAGTTATAAAATCCATTTACTTTTAGCATCAGAAGCACTCCTGCAAACTGCTGTATAAATGCAGCCATTATAACTCATGCTCTCAAGAGAAACCCACACAATCCTGCTGCACTAGAGGATACGGTTACCATTTATACACAAAACATCTGGCATAGGAAATGTCTTGCTGCTCACAAGAAAACAGTACGTCAGCAATGGAATGCTACCGTGAGGAATATAAATATGATTTTAGAATACTGCAGGAGAGATTATTACCACAACTGCACCTGCCAAGGGTTACTGCTCAAACTAGAATACATACATAATTCAAGTAATCCCATTCAGGACGGCCAAACTTGAACTACAACAGGTGCAAAACAGATAGGAAATTAAGAATGCCTCATTTAGGATAACAAAACAAAGACTGAGCATAGGCCTAATGACTGCTCTCAAAACGCAAAGGGAGTAAGTGCCAGAGACAGGGAGAAACTGTTAGGTTTACATTTTAAAAGGGAAAGGATGGTGTATCATGAGCAAGTACAGCCTACCTAACTGTTAGAATAAATTCCTGGCACTGTCTCCAATATGAGAACAGCAGCAGCAAAAAAGCAAAATTCAACTAAATCCTACAGTTTGATGCAGGTGCTTTTAACAGACTGAACCTTGTGACCCAAATCCCTTCCAATTTGGAAACAAATTCAAAAGAGCTGAAAGATATAAAAAAAAAAAAAAAAACTGAGAACCATATTAAAAGAACCCACTAGTTCTACCTGCTAATAAACATGTTTTTACCTTACAATGATGATGCAAGCTCCAGTATTGATTTTCACTGTGATTCCTTCCATCTGTTGTTTATTGCAGACACTATAGTTTTTCATACCACTAACGTAAGAGGGCAACTCGAAAAGTTAACTACCTATTCAGAGTTCTTTAAGCACCAGTAGTAAATTACAGACATACTTTACTACACTGGTTCTTTAGTGACTTCAAGTTATCCAACAATGACACTTCAAGCTTTTTGCACAGCTGTAAATGAACAGCTGTAAGATTGAGTAATTTGGAAACAAAATAAAAAGTTGCCACCGAACAGTATCTTTGAAAGTGAAAATGGGCTGAAAGAGTAGCTGCGTTTATAAATTTACATATGATAAAAATGGTTTTACAAAACACACTGATCAGATTAAAAAGTTCTCATGCTCTACATCATCAAGTAATTAGCGCTTAAAAAAAATCACTATCTTGCAAACTATTTCCAAATGTCGTTTACAGTAAACAAACTTTAATTACAGGAATTCTCAGACCATTTTCAAGTTTTACCAGACATACAGAATAAGTTCAAGATATTTTAAAACAAAATGAATTTAAAGCTGGTATAACGCATACATGATAACCCTCAAAACTACATCCAATGTTGCTCCTTCAAACCACAACTTGGATGTTTTTAAATCTGTAACTACTTCTGAAGTAAGTATTTTTCCAAGCAAGAATAGCCACACAAATATTTTTCAGGAGTTTATTATATACATATGTAATGCCTTTTAGATTCCCCATCTAAAGCCATGTATTTCTTTTTCCACCGTTTACCTCTCACTTTATGGAACCAGAAATCCACCACACTATGTCCTACTGCAGCAACAAGAAATTAATGGGAGTCCTAAAATTCCTTCAATGACAAAAAGTAAACAACTGAATTTCATCTTGAAACACTTTGGTTACAAAAACAGTGATTTACCAAGAGGTTAAAAGTGTCCAGAAGCAAAACATGAAATAAACTGAGTAGTTCTGATGAAAGATTCAGAAAAAGCAGAATAATGTCATATTAACAAAATATCCAAATTTACCATGTTTCTAAGTGAAGGAAACATTTTACACATCACTGCAAATAAAACATGTCTACCAAAACAGATGTACCACTACCAATGATTACAGATCAAAAGCAGTTTGGGGCAGGAATAAGAGTGTTAAACTACAAGCAGTCTCCAGAATTTTCAGAGCTTCTCTGTAGTCACCTGATGTCAGATTCACATTAAATGTGGTGTTCCTCTACTTGTTGCATAAAAAAGGAATCTACTAGGAAGACTGCTAAGTGCATCCTTGAAGCAGCAGTCAATCATCATTGACTTCACAAACACATTTAGCTCTGAGAATAGTGACAACAATTAACACTGGTTTTATTCAATATGGCCAAAGCATATAATTATGTCTATCACTAACTACTTTTATCTAGTCAGTTGAAAACATGCAAGACTTAAGGATTTCAATTAAGGAAATCAAACCATTATATATGAAAGGAAAATTCTGATTAGTTTCTCATCCCAAATCCTTAAAAAAAAAATTAACTTACCAGCTTAATTGCCATATATTCATTTGTGTATAAATTTTTTCCTTGAAAAAAGAACAAAAACAAAAGTGTGAGACATTGGCCTTCCTGTTCAACTAAAATGCCATTTAAACCTCAAAGAAAGTTTAGCCAAAGAAAGTCTTTGAAACATTTTTGATCTAAGGTGCTAGGTGTTCTGGTAGTGACTTAAAAAAATGTGGCTTTATTAGTCTGATACCATACTTTAAAGACAACTTTGTTCTTGAACAGTCTAAGAAGTGGCAGTTTCACAGAGAGAGTTTCATCTATTTCACCAAGTTTGCAAAATGTTTATACACTAGAAAAGCTTGAAAATTGGTAAGTTACTATAAGTGGAATGTGATATTCTACGTTTTCATATTTATTGCTGAAAAGTATTTAAATTTTATTTTAAAATTATCAGATGGTTTTGGAACACCAGACACTAATTACAGTTAGAATTACGTAGGACTTAATTCTTAAAGAAAAAAAAACTCTTAATTTTCTTCCTCAACTCTGCAATTTACTAAGCTTGAAGTTAGGATGAACAGGGCAAGAATATTACCGAGTTAAATGCTTACACCATTTGAAAAATGCATCTGCTGCTTTAAAAATAATTCTATAACTGGATAAGCATATTTCAACAAGCATTACTTCAAACTGTATGCAATAACTAAAATATTAAACAAGCTTTATAGGTGTAAAATTAAAAAATGGCAGATAAAGGAAAAAATAAGTTGTTGTCTCCGACACTTGTTGTTTCTCTACAGTCTTCAGATGAGTTTAGTGTGTATTATTTTTAATGACAATCCTACTTATTTCTTTGTAGTATTACACAGGTCTGAATTTCCCATGTTTAGCTCAGTTTTGTTAAAGAAATCAAACAGGTAAAAGACATGGATCAAGACAAAAAGGTTCCCTGTGAACACAGTTACATTACATTACAGATCAAAAGCTATGATCTCAGCTCTAATCCTGATTTTTAAAAATAGAGTACTCTTGCAAAGCTGAAAAAAAGATGTATTAAAATCACATGTCTGCTAAGGGATCAACTTTACAAAAAGTAAGTTACTTGAAGTCTGTGCAATAATAAACACAGAATCCGTATGGGCAGCATGCCCTAATCTGACCACCAAAAGAATGGATAATTCCAAGACCTATCCAGGGACTAGAGTGGAAATCCAGACATCTTAATTTTTATCTTATGATCATTTGAGTTACATTTTTGACAAAAAGTGTACTTTGTTTGAAGTTGTTTCTGTGTCTTTGCATGCTATTACAATCTAGAAAATGTTAAAAGAAACTCTTGCAGGGGCCCTGCTTGTTCAGTCTATTATATATATAAATCAGCTACTGGAGTAGCTAACAAATCCAGTTACAGCTAAGTGACTGGGTATTGGTTTCCAGCAGCCAAATGCGGTAATGACAGGCTTATCATTCTGAAGAAAAATCAGAAGGGACATTGTAACTTTCCATGTGGTGATTCAAGACAATCGTCTCTAAAATATGGAAGACAGCAGATTTGACACCACTGTTGATCTGTCTCTAAGCACAGAACAGGTATTGTGTAATGCATCACACACAGCAGCAAGCAGCCTTCTTTCACTACCCTATCAGTTTATCTTAACTAACTCAGAAGAGCCTTAAGATTAACAGCTCACTATTCAAAACAATTTAGTCCTTTGCAAGTTAATGGTTGCACGTCACAGACACTCATTTGCTACATATGGCCAATTTACCATTTGATCCACAAGCCACTACAGAAGTCTGGCCATTCCTTTCTTCTCAGATGGAAGAACTACAATGGCTACTGATTTATAACTCAATTTTTATCTCCCAAAGCACAACTTCACCACTCTAACAACTTTATTCCTCCTTTAAGTCTTTAAGATTCAAGCCTAAGACACATGCTCAAAATATGTTCTAGTTTGCGGAAGTACATAAAACAAATTAAGTGCTTGCACACATCTTTGTAGGAGGGATGCCCACTTTAAGTTACTTGCTACTGTAGTAATGTAAATGCAAAAATAACAAATTTAAATCACAATCTGTAATACCAATCTTAACTCCGGCTTTCAGTAACTTACATTTAAAACATCTTACCCCACAAATAACAAGAAATAAGGATTTGAAATATCTACTATATATGCAAAAACAGCAGATGTTAAAAAGCGGAAGACTGCATTTGTGCTGGTGGCTGTTGCAGGACAGTACACCACACTATTATCTTCCTCCTATTTACTTGTTTGTCCTATTTTATTTCAGTACTATCAGACTTTAAGACTTAAGCTACTTTAATATTTTATTTAGAATGAAATAGATTTCACTCTGTATCTGCTGCAAGCAAATGAGTTAATCTGATATTGATCTGAAATAGATAATCAACTCTGTACGTTGTGACCACTCCAAGATAACAGACGGGAAAAAATTTTATGTTATTGGTTTACAGTTGCCTTCAGTAGTAAATGTGACATTAATTATACTAGTTTGATTTAGTTTATGAAAAGGTTTAAAAGAAAAATTATCATTCAAAGCCAGTTTAGGACGAGTTGAAGACAGTTTCAGCTTGACTTGTGAACTGCAGAGGCATGTATATAACACTGTAAAGGTAAAAATATATCCATCTTGCTTAACTATTAATAGGAATAACAAGAGTACCTCTTATTGAGACTACGTTAAATTCAGTATCCTCAATCAGAGCTCCAGCACTGTTATCTTCCATCACTCTACAGTATTAATATGCTAAACTTGTTTACATTCTGACTCAGACTAGATATAAGACCCCCAGAAAGCACTATATTAAACACGTTATATTTTATGCATGTTATAAACATGCATATATGAACATCTTATATTTTATGCAAGCACTATATTAAAAACCTTATCTGAAGGACAATGAGTAGTAGTTCTACCAGAGGCAGAAGATCAACAGAAACACAACACCTATATAGCCCATCTTACTCTCAAATACCTACTTTTGAGCCCATCACTCTTTAAACCTTGAAGCAGTGCATTAACTCAAGCCTTCCAGGAATACTGGAATAAATTACAGAATCACAGAATCGTATAGGTTGGAAAAGACCTTTAAGATCATCGAGTCCAACCGTTAACCTAACTCTACCAAGACCACCACTATACCATGTCCCTAAGCACCTCATCCAAACGTCCTTTAAATACCTCCAGGGATGGCGACTCAACCACTTCCCTGGGCAGCCTGTTCCAATGCTTGATAACCCTTTCAGTGAAGAAAAATTTCCTAATATCCAGTCTAAACCTGCCCTGGCACAACTTGAGGCCATTTCCTCTTCTCCTATCACTTGTTACTTGGGAGAAGAGACCCACACCCACCTCTCTACAGCCTCCTTTCAGGTAGTTGTAGAGAGCAATAAGGTCTCCCCTCAGCCTCCTTTTCTCCAGGCTAAACAACCCCAGTTCCCTCAGCCGCTCCTCATTAGACTTCTGCTCCAGACCCTTCACCAGTTTCGTTGCCCTTCTCTGGACATGCTCCAGCACCTCAGTGTCTCTCTTGTAGTGGGGGGCCCAAAACTGAACACAGTATTCGAGGTGCGGCCTCACCAGTGCTGAGCAGAGGGGCACAATCACTTCCCTAGTCCTTACCATACTTGTTAACACACAGAATTCCCAGATCTTGAAAACTCTGGCTAATCAAGCTGTCATCACGGAAATTTAAGTCCCCAAAACAAAATATATACTCTTCCAAAAGCACACACTCATCATTTAGTGTCTATTTTAACAAATGGTCAAATTTGGGCAGCAAAGCTGGAAATTCAAAATTCCACAGGTCCTTCTCCATCTGTCCCTTCTTCACCGTTTGATTTTCATCCATCTGTTCAGCAGAGAACTAAGTGACTGAATTATCATCTCCCAGATTCTCTCTACAGATGGATTCTTCCTGCTGATGGAAAGGAAATCAAGGAATCCAAGAGTTTACTGCTATTACAAACACAGTAGTGCCTGCTACACTGCTGCCAAGAGATCTCCAAGACCACAGTACTATAAGCCAGACCTAGAGGAGGAGGATGTGTTTCACATACACTTAGCCTCAAATTTATCTGAACAAACCACTTCAGGAAGCCAGGAAAGGTATCAAAATACAATAACCATGAAGTAACTTCCAGCATCTTGGAAAGAGACATCTGACTGAATTTATGATAGCACTGCACAGTTACAAAACATTTTTAGTCCCAGGAAGTCTCCTGCTACAGAGATTCTTAATGTGTGATAGAGCTTGCACTAGCCAGGGTCAAGCCACAAAAGATGTGCAAGGCACATTTAACCTGTCTGAAGCTTGAAAGTGGTTTGAAGAGCTGTATGGTGTGTTCATGTAGACATTTTCATGCCTAGACTGCATACAATGGCCTTGAAAAATGTAAACTGAAATAAAGAAAAAAGGATCTTACCTAACCGTAGTTCTCCAAAATTACCACATCCAATTTTTTTGCCAACTCTGAAGTTAGGTCCAACCATTAACACTCCAGAATTTGAAGAACCAGTTCCACGTGGATTATGGCCTGACCTCCCACTAGGCCGTGCCATTCTTTCATCTGGCTTCTCCTTGTCTTTCTTTCTATCATCCATGTCAAGTTTACGGTACTCCACTTTGATTTCTTCCTCTTTTTAAAAATCAGTATAAGCAAACTCCAATTGTACAATGTGAGAATGAAAACATCACTGATGAAGTGCCCAGCTGGTTACTGTCAGTAAGCAGTCAACAGCAGCGTGTTCATCCCATTCGCAAAGCCTTGGTAGTATCTGTAGTAAAAATATATCTCCAGAATCCACACCACCAGTAACATTTACTATATTTACAGGAATTCTGTTAAAGAAAAAACAAAGTTATTCAATACGGTAAGATACTTGTACAAAATTACCTCTCCCTTCAACTAGTCATACAATTAAGTTGTATTGTTGTACCTAGTGCAACAGTAACTAGTTATATTTGCTTTACAGATCCTCTATGAAAGCATTACTGTAAGGTTAAAGCCTCTAATGCTAGCATGTAATGGCAAGAGATATTGGTGTGAGTGAAGTGAGCTAAAAAAATCTCACGGCTTAATGCAACAGATATTTAAAAAAAAAAAAAAAAAAATCAAACAACTATAAAACTACTTCCTGACTACGTAGACACACTTAAAATCAACATTTAGACACTCACTGCATCTTATGCCAGCTCTGCAAAGAAAGCATTTTATTTCTGTTTTTTTCTCCCCCAGTAGTATCTGTTGATCTAAGGAAATGCTCAAGCTGCAGAGTTATTGAAGTTATAGAAAGATACTCTAACTTAAAATGATTCCATTATCTTTTCTGAATTATAATTTGAGATGCACAATTTATAAACTCATGGCAAGGACACTTTAGTTCTTTCAGTAACTCCTAGAATCTGAAAACAAAATGTATTTACTTATTCTCCCCGTCCCATTTAATTACATCATAAATTTGCTTCCCCACTTCCCTTGCCCACCATTTAGCATCATTACCCAGATACTAATTCCAACATGGATTTCAGCAAAAACATTATGTTAGTTTACCACTGCAATAAAGAATCCCAAGAAAGCATTTTTGTCTCGCCCATAAAGAATACTGGATATTGTTTTCTATTTGACAACAGTGGTTTAAAAAAACAGAGTTCAGAAGACAGTTGGTACTACACAGCCAAAATTTCAGGGTGAGTTAAGTATTTATTAAAAATTATTTTGCTACATTTGCTTCAATGTTGGAATACACTGCAGTAAAAGAAAACATCCTCTGAAAAAAATAACGTATTTCGTGTGCTACAGCCTGTTTTTAAGATAGTCATCAGGAGCTTATTTTAAACGCTTTGAACTGAAAACACTTTTATTTCTTAAACCCATTTCTCACAAAGTAAAATTATTACTCACATCATAGCTTATTACAACATTTTAAAAATCAAAGAGCCAGTAGAGAAAAGATACCAAAGAATATGAACAATCACCCAAATAATTGCATCTGCTGAATCATGGATACTCATAGCATGGTCATAACTAGAAGATATTAGAAATCACTAACCAACAGCTGACTAACCTATCACCTTAACAATGAAGCACATGGAAATTTGTTTCACAAAGAAACATGATCACCTTACTATGAAAGGGAGAATGAAGACTTGTTCTGAGAACAATCAAAAAACACAAATGCAGATTCCAGCCCAAGTAGACTTGCTTAATGCAAGGGAAAAGGACTTCAGCAGTGAGTAATGAATGCAGTGGTGTTGTATGGTACAGACAGAGGCATCCAAGAGAAAAATACAAGCACATTTGGCTACAACATAATCTTGCAGGTTCAAGCACCACCACTAGATACCTGAAGTCACTTTCCAAACCATAGGTCTCAGAGGAATAGACTCAATGGGAAGCAGTAAGCAATTTTTCCTCACCCACTGTGCTACAAAAGCTAGGGAAGAAATAAGAAAACTAGAAATGGAATGGGTTGAGGTAGGACTTCAAGGGCACCATTTAGTACTTAGAAAGAAGGTCAGTACATTTGATGCAGCAGAATGCATAAATATTTGAAGTACCAAAGAAAAAAGACTTAATTTCCATATCTCACTGGTCCTCCAGTGAGAAATAACAAGGTAAGCAATCCTAGAATTTTTAGTGCTAATGGACAGGCTTCATGGCTAATAGAAGTAATGCACCTAAACACAGCATATTACTGCCATCACCACAGAGTAAAAAAGCATAGACAGTTACTAACACAATGCTTTGGTAATCTCAGTAGCAGTGGAAGGCCAAACTTCCTGGCACTATTTTCCACACACCAAAATCTTCATACCACCAAGTGCTGAAAGACATACCTTGGAACAGTGAAAGGCTAGAAAGGCACTAATAGTTCATACCAATGATACCAACAGGCCCTACAACAGAGCACTAGGACAGAAGGGACTTCCTACAACAGAAGGGACTGGGTATGCAAGCAAACCTGAAGAAATCCAAATCCGATTTCAGAGTTAATAGGATTCTTAGCTTACAAGTTTTCCATAGCTTACTTGTTGACACATATACAGTATCTAATCATGCCAAATAAGTTTAAAATTGTATTCTTCTAATGCATCACAACTTCATTTTAGGAGAATAAAACAGTTCTAGTTTTGTCATTTATTTCAGATTTCCCCATTTTGTCTTTGTATTTAACTATCACCTGAGCACTGCATGTAGCCTTGCTAACTGAGCAGACAACATAGCTGTAACAGGCTGGGTTCTGAGAGTGCTGAGAAGCAAGTCATGATGCACGAGGAACATGGAATAACAAGCAGACAACATGAGCACAAAGGGCACCAGAAATTCAGTAACAGCACTATGGCAATGGTGATCTCTAAGAAAGCAGTTGTGAGCCAAAGAAAGTCCATTACCACTGAAAAAGCTTCCAATCTCACATTGTTTCAGCTCATGTGACAATAAAACAGTACCAGAGAGGCCAAGCTGGGAGTTCAAGGACAGATTATTTAGTATTTATGCAAAGCGTATTAGCTGCCCTGTGTGCATGCTTGTCCAGATGAACCCTAGTAGTTAACAAGACACTGAAGCTTTGCCAGTGAGAAAGTAATTTGCACAATACATTTTTTTAAACCCATCTATAATCATAGGAAGATCTTTAATTCAGAAAGTCCAAATAATAACCAAGCCCACCCCTTAATACTATTGAGTTACCAGAGATAAAGACTTGCAATATGTTTAGAATCTTCATTTTAAAAATATCCTATCTTCACACCCAAATACCTTTTTCTACAATTTAAGTCTACTATTTTAGATACCAGTTTATTAGGCACTAATGGCACTAGTATAAAAAAGCACTAGTATAAAAAAGTATAAAAGGCACTAGTATAAAAAGACTTTCTCAAGTCAATTTATACTAATACTAGTCTTCATCAACAGAACTTTTTCCTGATTACTCAATACACACACTGCCTCAGACACTGAAAATGTCTTATTATATAACATTGCACACTTAAACAAATATCAAATCAGATGCTCTTTTAAGCAATTTATAAGTTAATTTATTAATTTAAACAGCCAATTTGGAACAGAATCCTGCCAAAGAAACTATTACCAATATTTTGTAATGCCAGTCTTCACTCTGAAACTGAAGTTACAGCAGTTTAAGTTTTAGTTTCAAAACCTGAACTAATTTATTAGAAATCTTTTTGATCTTTTTATTTTTTAAATCTTTTGCAAGATGCCCACCCAGCTGCTCTCTCACTCCCTCTCTTCAAAAGGACAGTGGGAAGAAAATACGATGAAAAAGCTCATGGGTGAAGATCAAGACAGGGAGATCACTCACCAATTAGAGTCACAGGCAAAACAGACTTGACTTCGGCAAGATTAATTTATCGCCAACTAAAATAGGATAAGACAGTAGGAAACAAAGACAAAGCTAAAAACACCTTTTCCCCTCCCCCCGTCTTCCCAGGCTCAACTTCACTCCTTCACTTCCCATTCCTCTACCTCCTCCCCTCCCCTGAGTGGCACAGGGGGACAGGGAATGGGGGTTGTGGTCAGTCCATAACTACTCCTCTCTGCTTCTCCTTCCTCCTCATGCTGTTCCCCTGCTCCAGTGTGGGGTCCCTCCCACAGGAGACAGTCTTTCAAGAACTGCTCCAACATGGGTCCTCACCACAGGGCACAGTCCTTCAAGAACAGACTGCTCCAGTGTGGGTCCCCCATGGGTCACAGATCCTGCCAGAAAACCTGCTCCTGTGTGGGCTCTTCTCCACAGGCCACAGTTGCTGCCAGGAGCCTGCTCTGGTGTGGGCTCACCATGGGTGGCAGCTTCCTTCAGGACATATCCACCTGCCTCAGTACGATCTTCTCCATGGGCTGCAGGGGGACAGCCTGCCTCAGCATGGGCTTCTCCATGGGCTGCAGGGGACTCTGCTCCAGTGCCTGGAGCACGTCCTCCCCCTCCTTCACTGACCTTGGTGACTGCAGAGTTGTTTCTCTCACATATTCTCACTCCGCTCTCACAGCTGCTGTGCAGCTTTTTTTTACCCTTTCTTAAATATGTTTTCCTGGAGGCACCACCATCTTCACTGCTGGCTCAGCTGTGCCCTGCAGTGTGTCCAGCACAGGGCAGCCCTGACCTCTCCTCGCAAAGGCCCCTGCAGCCCCCCAGCAGCACCTGGGCACAGACACCCAGTGCATTTACAAAAGCAGCACTCATGTCTTTCAAATTTGTGAAATCCCAAACACTATAGGTGAGTAACTGCTTTTTTGAAGCGGCAAGCGCTTCCAGGAGAAATAGACTACCACACACCTTTCAGTTTAAGAAACACTGCTTCTGAAACTTTTCTGTCCATACACAGACCCACCACAAGCTGTTTGCCAGATGTCATTTTAAAAACTGAGAATGCACTAATAGAAAAGATAAGTTACAATGGATTCAAGGCATAAAGACAAGTTTGAGCATAAGCTTCAATATTTATCAAGTAGATTAGTTTTGTAAATGGTACTAGCATTTTGAGAGCAAATCACAAAGCAAGAAAAAACATAATAAAACTCAATAAAATACTTTAGAGTAAATAGTAAATAAACTGATTACTGAATTCCTTCCTGAAAAATATTTTCTCATAATGTTTAAGTAATGCTTTATCGAGTGTTTTACCGAAATTCAAGGCAAGAATGCATGAAACCAAATACATTATTAACAACATAAATTTCAGGTTCCAAAAATGCATCTATTATATGGATGAATCTATTATATAGTAACTTATGCCCTTCCCTCTTCTGCTGTTGAACCAGCAGATATTCCAGTTACATTACGGGCATGCTTTTTATATAAATTGAAATTAGCACCTTTTATCACATTCCTGCTAAACAAACATCGGAAGCCCCGTACGTTTTTCACAGACTACATATCAGAAGGAAGACACACAAGCATTCCTGCCACACTTTCTCCAGGACACAAGTGTTCTCTTACAACATTTCCTAATAAAATAATCTGCAGCTAATTTGAAATAAGGAGAGCACTTAAACTTTCTTCATATTAAAGTTCCTGTACAACATTTTATGAAGTATTTAGCTTAGAAATACAAAAGGCATTCATGGTTTTGTTTATTTACACTGAACTTACCTACGACACAGTTACACTGTTGATGGCAATATCTTTTCTTCACCATAATGCTCACCTTCTAGAGGAAAAGCACTAAAAGGCAAAGATAGATAGAAAGATATATAGATATAGATGTAGTATTTGCAATTACTTGGGCATGCAAAAACTTCTGATACAGAATGCAGTAAATTACAAGTAATGGGAATTGCATTAGTTTTCCTAGACTGCTAAGGAAGACCCAGCAGATTTTCCTCAAAGACTTAATATAACTCGTAGGGCTTAGAAGTCAGAAACCATTCAAAAGTATGCATCATCTGAAGTGAAAAAATAACACATACAGTGTAAGCATTCTAAATTATTTGCATAACCCTTTTCTTGCTATGTACTAGTTATATGGGCTATGGTCTCCTCACATGCAATCTGCCTGGAAAATGTGCCATCCTTGTCCTCATTTCACAGCTTCGTTTTCTGTTTAATTTTCATTTTTGATCTCTGCCTACATAAATGAGCACATTTGACCCATAAGCTTCAGCCAGACATCAGGGAATATTGTTAGGGTTTAAATAAGCGTTCTTGCTCAAAAAAATAATGATTAAGTATCAGTATAATGGCAAACACACCACCAAAGCCAAGTTAACAAAGCAATGTCATAGGAGTGAAATTACTTTTATGTTGAAGTACAAAGAGGAAGACAAGGCAAAGGAAGCGATGAAAAAAAAATCAAAATGGTATTACATAGAAGGAAAAGTAATTAGATCTTAATTAGAATTTAGATCTACAATCCACATAGATTGAGAATAAAAGGTGAAATGAGAGTGGAACACCTGTAAGGAAGCAGAGTAACCAAGATGCAAAACATCAGCTAACATCAGCTAACAGTGGTTTTGTTTATTTGATGGAATTTAATAGACATTCCCAAGCACTGTAGAGAGACTGCCTGAAAAGCAAGGAGAGGAGTGGTGAAGACAAGCAAGAATAGTGAAGACAATAGCTAGATACATGTTTCAGTTGACTAACTGCAGTCACACACCTAACACCTGCAGAATAGTAAAAGGAATCTCAGGCTCAGTTTTAGAAACGTAAATTAAAATCGATGGCAAAAGACAGCCAGGCTACTGGTCCGTGTCAACACATGACTTAAATACACAACATACAGTCAAATTAACCACAAACTTAGCAATACGACTATACTAATACCAACCCGAAACAAAATCCCAGTTTGCAATGAAGAAGCACGTGAGGACAACCCCATTTGTTGGATCCATTGAGAATTAACTATTTCTCCCAGTATTGGCTTTACCACATTTGATGTAAGGAGTCAAAAGCAAAATTTATTAGCTTGGATTCATCAACACATTGTGTGGCTAAACTGCTAACTCTGGTATTACAGTAGTTACTCCCAGCTCAGGAGTGTTTGTTCAGTTCTCTGCTCCATTAAGTGAACATGCTATAATTCACCTACATGCATTATCACTTCCAAACTGTTGTGGACTTGGCCTCACAACTTCAGTAATGTTCTTTCTGAATTGCAATAGGTGATTAAATACTTCTTCAACAAAGCCAAGGAAAGGACTAAATAGACCATTCCCTAAAGACCTCTACTGTCTGAAGGTTAGATGAGCAATTTTGTGGTATTTTAAAGTGGGAAGATAGACAACTATTTCCTTGAAGGGACGTTTTTACTCTACAGAATATGTTTTACACACGGATGATTTGCACACAAAGCTTGCTTACTCAATAGACAAGGAGATTCCAACTGTGAAAATCCAGCTTGTCTGAAATGGTTGTTTTGCACTCTCTCTACTCCATAAAATTCTACACAGAGAGCAACCGAATGAGTTTTAATGGAACTATACAGGTGTGTAAACAAAAATGATCCTTCAATTCACCACTATACTCAAACTATTTTTTATTTAAATTCATGTTGTGCAGTTGGATAATCCTGAATAACTCAGAACACTGAAAACTCTCTAAGAATACATACAGAACTAGACATATAGAAATTAAAATTAAGCAAATATCTCACTTCCAAATGAATTCACTGTGGGAAAAGTTCAGGGTTTTTTTCCTCTAACAAATAGACTATGATCTCTGAACAGTTTATATTTACAAGAGTATCTGCCTAAACATCTAAAGAAAACTGTTTAAAGGCACTGAAGAAAAACACTGTAATAATCTATACATGGTGAATAATGGGTGAGTTAGAAAAACATATTCAGGCTCTATTCTGTCTTCTGTTCCATTATACACTCAGTGCATTCAACAGTTTTGCTGCTGCTGTTCCAAGTTTACACATCACCCAAAAGAACACATTATATATTAACCAAACATATGCTGCTACAAAAAAATCTGTGAAGCATAACAATCTTTACCTAAACATACATAGGAGAAATTTTCCTTTAAATCCTCTTAATCTTTTCCTCCTTGATTCACTATTCAAAATCTAATAGAGCAGTGCAACACAAGCTATAAGAAAAAAAGCATAACTACACAAGGCCACAAAAATTTGATCAAATCTTCTAATTATATTTGTATTAAAGTTCTCCTTTATCCAGTGCCCTGGAAACAACTGCCAGTTCTTTAGGTTGCACCACTACCAAAGATCATACATACCCACTCAAACACAATTTCTTTCACATCTACTGGTGAAGAAAATCTCAAAGCCCCAGGGGGGTTGGCAATTTTAAGGCACCATTGAGTTTTATTACCACACAAGTATTTCTAATTTCTTGCACAGCCACACTAACTGAAGAACATCCCATTCAAAGTTTGCTTTAGGGTCAAAGTAAAATTATTGCCAGAAAGTGGCAGGCTGCTGAAATTCAAATTCTAATATAGGCACTGGCACACAGGAAGAAGTGGCACACAGGAAGAAGTGACAACTAGAAGACATTTTAGACATCCCTAGATTACAGAGATATATATCTACACATCTCAGTCTCAGTTGAAAATATCCCAATTAACACTACCAGAGACCACATAACAAGAACTCTGCAGCAATAAAGACTTTCTAGGACCCTATATAGGGCAGGGTAAAAGACTAACTCATTTAAGCACCTTCTTTCTTCATACATCTCTCAAATAGCTGAGCTGCACCATTTTAATTACATGCAAGTTTACATATTATGAGGTATATGTCATAGCAATGTTCACATTCAAATGTACAAGTCACCTTTAAAATAAAAACTTACTAGCTACTTCATTCCTTTTTCATGTTCCAGATTTACTCTTAAATAAACTATTCCACTGTCCAGAAGTGACAAAGTTAAATGAAACATGCAACCATAACTGCTCCCTTAGGTATCATATGCATTACCTTTCAGAGTTTAATTACAAGATCCTATATCACTGCTAGTATCAGTATACTAACATTTTTCTCTAGTTTTAGAAAAAGCATACAGTAGCACAAGAGATAGGGAGGAAAAGAAAAGATTCCATGAAAGAAAAGGAAAGACTGTAAAGAAACACCTCTGGTTTAAGCACGAAGCATTTAAAAATTCACCCAAGTTCCTACCATTTTCATACATCTTCAGTTTTTCTCACCCCTCAAGCTTCTTTGTTCACATAATTCTACCCCCAAGGTCTCATAGGTTTTGGCACTGACATTAATCTAGCAGCAAAGCTTCTCCTCATACCTCCCAGAAGAGTGCAGAAAAAGTTTCTAATGCCTCAGCCATAGATTTCCAAGAGCCTTCCTCTAACATTATACATAGTTTTTATGGAATAATTCACCTACTAAGTAGCCCTTATTTCAGATGGAGAACAGTCACATTCGATTTCCAATATTCATTTGAATGTTACAAATACATTGACCACAGATAGAGCAATATAGAATTTTATTCAGCAAAACTCCTTTAGAAGTATTTAACAGTAGATAAATTGCAATTCATACTACAAATCTGAAATCAAGTTCAGAATGAGAGCTTCATTGTGAGGTAATCAATACATAATTCAAATATCTAATCAACTATTTCTGGTATTGTTTGTGCCTGATGGAAAGATTAAGCTGTTCTTTCTACCTAGCTCTAAGATGACTGCATCATTTTCATTGATTTTTGTATACATGTCTCCACGCAACAGAGGACACCTGTGAAATTTCAAATCCACAGCAAAAAGGTTCACAACTGAAGAGCCCTTGAAAATTTAGGACAGTAGTTTCTAACCTCAAAAAACTCTTGGGATAGAATTTAAATTGGAAAATATCTCTAAATTTATACATGATTTAGTAAGATTCATTGTTTACTTAATGAAAAATAAATCCACTCTTTAATCATTAAATATTTAATTATTTTCAGTTTAGTCCAATGAGAGAAATTCAAATACTTCATGCGACCCAAAAAAGTAGAGTTGCTATTCCAACAGTTTATTACAAATTTGTCTATAGCTTTTTCCTACAAATAGATGCTTACAATATTGGTATCCCACCACTTTGATGGTCGTTTCCTTTTATTGCTAATTTGAGCCTGAAAAGAAAAATACTTTCTTATACAAACTCTAAAATAAACACAGATTTAAAAGGTTCATTGCATAACTCAAACATAACCAATCTGATTTTGACTTAAGAATATTATTTCATCATTTTCTGATTTCAGATGCAGGAAAAAAAGGCAAAATCATTAGCATCTCAGTCAAAACTAAAGACAAAATGAGAGCACTGAATATTCAATACGTAGGACTTCCACAGATGCTACATACCCATGACAGGAGCTTTGGAAAAAAAAAAAGTTTCCAAACAAATTTCTCCTGACACAATTTCTCTCTCCAGCTATCAACAAACTGTACTGAAATTGATCATTACTGTATCATGTTACATTTCTTAAGTGTTCTCTAAATATAACCTCAACATAATGAAAACTCATTCATCAGTAACTCATTTTGTTCACAACACCGTAATACACTTGATATACATGGGGAATTTCAGTCTAACTTTTGCAAGTCTAATGCAGCCTAATTTTCTAGCTAACTCTTTTAACATAAAAAAAATACAGCTTGGCATTATCTGCTCTTTCCTTTCTATCACTTCTAGCACACCTCAAGATTCATCATATTTTCAGATGTCAGTTGATTCATCTAAGAATGTTTTATTCTCCAATTTCTTAGGTACTTACCATTCTGACTTCAGTCAGGTAAACAACTACCTTGGAAGCAGTGTAAAAGGACCAGGCAAATCCTCTGAAGCAACACCATTCTTCCCCCCCCAAAAAAATAGTATTTTGCGGCAGATGCAAAATAATCCAAGAAACAAGGACAAATTTTTCAGTTTTGCATAAGAGGACTGGTGTCCTCTTGAATGGACATGAAACATTCAATGGACATTCTCAACATTAATAAGATGAGAAACATACGGAACACACAAAAAGTGAAGATGCACCTGCATCAGATCTTCAGCAGTATCCACATTCAGGCCATCAAAAACCACTGTTCCTATTTTTGCCCAGCCAGCCTCCTTTCAAAATACCAAAGATCAGATCCTGTATTTGCTACGTTTATTCCACAAAGTATGCAATATATTAATGAGTTGGAAATACTTCCTAGAGTTTCAGCAGCAAAGAGGGAAAACAAGCCAAGCAACTACTACTTCTTGATCACATGCAGATCAAACTCTTCGCACTTCAGAATATACATATGTTTATTTAAGAAAGCAAACATAATACCCTAATTTCAAAGGCAAATGAAATCTCCTTGTAACAGATCATGCAGGAGCTCAGCTGTGCAATTTGTTTCTCAGTATACATGGCCTCAAAACATTTTTATTTTGATTTGTGCTCTTCAGCACTCAAGGCAACTAGCAGTTCACAAGCGCACTTAAACTTTGGATTACCAGCTATTCCAAAAAGGCAGTGTTTCCATCTCAAGTACCTTCTACATTACTACTTCTGTCTTTTTTACTTAAAAGTCCAAGTTTTCAACAAATTCTTCTATTCACATTCTATGACTCCCTCAGACAACTGTACTGTTCAGGTAGCATCCAGTCTTTTTCTGCTTCTACCTTCCTAATATCAACCCATTCTAGATTAACAGAACAGTTTTGCAAAGCAAAACAAGAACAGAATTTATGAATTTTGGCAGACGAATGAGATAATCAGCATTCCTGAAAATGATGAATTTTCGAAAAAAATCTATTTGTTTACTTTTACAGATTTCTAAGATTCTCCCCATACAACATTAAGTTTTATGTAATTGAATGCAAGTCTACATACACACAGTCTCAGTCCACAAACATATGAACGAGATTCACTTAAATAAGCAGCCTAATTGAAAATGTCAACCTACATCTGAGTGGCCTTCTCGTGAATAAAAATTTACACAGCCAAGCCTTCTAAAAAGTCAGGGTTTCCTGTCAAGTTGTATATATAAAAAAATCCAAAATTACATTTCCCTCTTACAGTATCAACTGCCACACATTATTTTCAATAAACATAATTAGTTCAAGATTCTAGAATGAGCTTTTAAATTTGCACATATATAGCTATTTCCCTAGGGAAAGTTCATCAGCAAACTGCATATGGCCACATATAATCCTTCTTTAATACACAAAATCTAACAGAAAAAAATCTTTATTTATTAACATATTTAATTAAATCTTCCTCTATACAAAAATGAATGAAAAATATATGTTATCTTTATTGAAGCTTGTTTAAAAAGTCCATTCTAGTTAAGCTACTGTAATTTTTCTTGTACCAAGGTTTGAAGTTACATGAAGAAATCTGAGGGCTATCAGTATCCAAACTTTAGTATCTGATCTGTACATTTAATTTTGTCACTTGAAAGACTACTACCTAACAAGCAATAATGCAGCCTTCGTCACCAACCAATTGCCAGTTCTGGTCAAAATACTGTCACGTCAGAAGACGTGTGCAGTACTCAGGGTCACCCTAACTCAATACAATTTTTCGCCAAATGACAGACTGGACTAACTACATAACAACTAACATCCCCAAGCAATCTCTTCATCTCTGTAAACTTAAAATGAACATCAACTGAAGACTGCTATTTTCTGTTCAGTGCATAAATATTTATATTTTCTCACTGACCAAGAAGAAAAGTTTGGCCCTAACCCACAAATCACACGTCATTATAGGCTTTCACCACAAAATTCCACCAACTTCACTTTAGGATTCCATGCAAGTGAATGCATTTACTTGGTTAAAATTTTTGTGCATGCATCCTTCTTGCAGGATCAAATAATCATCATTTTAGAGTAACAGTTGAAAGCCAGTTTTCAGAAAGGAGTGGTATAACACAAGGAATAATTTAAAAAAAAAAATCTAATAATGACAGTATTAAAGCTTATTTACTAAAGAGTGTTACATTTAACACCTTACTAAAGGTGTTAAGTGATGGTTAAGTAGCATTCCAGTAATTTGTTTTTTCACTTTTCCAACACAACACACACACTTAAATGAGTTATAGTGTCCACAGCTGACAAAGCTAATGCTGAGCTAGCTAATGCTACATAATGGATGCTTCCATTTCCTACATCAAGCACTGTACCATCAGCACTCAACTGTTACAGCAGAACAACTGAAAGGTATAGATTAGCTTAAAGCTAGGCTAAAGAAACTGTAAAGTTGAACATATATAAAAGTTAGAAAACAAAGCAAGGATAGCATTACATTTCATCTAACACCATAACTATGTCTGAAGACAAAATTAAGCATGATGGTGAAGCACTCCAGTGCTATGTGGAAAAAAAATATTTTCCAAAAGTCCAAAAGACACTAATTCTGTTTTCAGGTTCAGATTTGGATAGGAAAAAAGTACATAGTGTGCTCTAGCATTCCACAATGATTGTGAATAGCAGTTTTCAAAATGAAAAGTCTATTTAATTCACCAGAGAGACCAATTCCTCCCCACCTTTATCTTTAATTACATGGTCATATTCTACCGTAAAGAATTTGGCTCGCCTCTAAGTTAAGTTAAATGATTTTAACTCTGGAATTTTTCAGCTTGCAACTGCAGTCACATCAGACATTAACTACTGTGCTACGATCCTGAAAAACAAGCCTAGAAAAATAAGACATCAGATGCTCACACCTGACAGATCATGATTTGATCCCATAAGACAGTCATCTATTGCCACTAGTATTGAACATGATTCCTTTTTATGAGGCCAGACCTCCAGAGGCAGGTACTTAAGTTTCACAGGCTTTGACAACACAGAACTACTGAGAATATGTTTCAGTACCTCTGCCTTTCCTCATTCTGACCTTACCAAAATTAATTTGCCCTCTCAACTGTTCCTGAATCACTTGGGTTTCCCCCCCCCCATAGCTGTTCTTCTGCTTTAGTCCAACTACAACTGTACTGAACTGCAGCTCAAAGCATGCTCTTCCATACATGGCCAGTATGGATTACATGCACTGGGATCTGAGAGGTGGGAAATACTCCATTGTCCCCCAGCTCACACAAAGCCCAGGTCACAGCCCTAGTCATCCACTCACTGTTGAAGTCATGTGTTTCCTCCTTTTCCTGGTTAGAAGCAAAGAAAACACAGAAATCACAAGCTGGAAAGTCACTCTGTGTTAAATTCCAGTGCCTAGCAGCACAGCAATCTCCCATCAACATGACAGAGCAGGTTTCAGAAAAGTTTTGTTCCATTCATGCAGCCCAGACTTGAACACAGTCAGGAGGTAATTTTTGTAGAATTACTTCCAAACTGTCAGCTCTGTTGGACCGTTATAAATGGTGTTTCCAAAAGCCTTAGACCTCAGCAAAACTTGAATACATAACAAGGAAGAGATTGATCAACCACCCCACCAAAACTCTAGTACATGCTTTATCTTAACAGTACCAGAACTTATCAGCAAGTTGGTTAGTTGTGTGAGAGTTTTTCTTTGGTTTTGTTTGGGGTTTTTTTCTCCCCCCATATTGGCTGGTCTTTCCCTATGTTTGTTTTCCAAATCAGCCAAGTGATTTAATCCAAACTATTCCTATTTCTGTTTGAGGCAGAAACTAGTATGAAAAACTTCAGACTTAATTTGACAATGTTTTTGCCACTGAAAATATACAACCTTACAACAGATGTTAACCATAGATGTTCCTGCCAACTCTACATATAAGGAAAGGGATAACCCACAGTACAGGAAAAAGTCTCCAGAGTAAGTTTTGCAGCTATGAATCTGTCAAGGTTTTCTGACAATAACCAACTACATAGCAATCAAATGATTCTGCTGCTTTAACAGTCTCCATAAATTAGATAGGTACCGTCTACAGCAATTAATTCCAAGTACTTTACTGTCAGATATAGTTGCAACTCTCCCCTCACATGTATGGCTTTCACTGCAATGTCTGCCTAAATGTCTTTGTTAAAATTGAACTACAGCATTGCATTCTCAAAAAGGCTTCTATAAAGTTTTCTTCTTGCTTTACAAGTTTAATATGGAATAAAATGTTATAGATAAAACCCTCAGACACCACACTATTAGAATCATGCTTTCCACTCTTGTATTGAACACATAAGATGCGTAGTGACACGAATTTAAAGAAAAAAATTAGCCACAGTCGAGATCTTAAATTCATCATTAGTCATCTAATATAAAACATACTTAAATCAATGACTTCTTATGAAACTCGGTGGAAAAAAAGAAGTCTCCCAAAATTTTATGCAAAACCAAGCAATACTGACTATGTAATCATCTGGTGTAAACAAAAAGTTCTGAGAACAAAATAGCCCATATGCTACTGACATCAGTTTTGCCCAGGTCTGATGGCAATTAACTAACTACTCTGATTTTATTTTAAAACAAAATTCTCATACACTAAAATAAGAAAATGTTTGTATGTTGATGCAGGCACCATGTAGTAAACTCTTAATTTACTACTTAGGGAGACTAAGACAGACTCAGACTAAGCAAATTGTTCCTCAAAAGCAACAATGTTAGCTAAGCTTAGCTCTCTATCGATGAGTGTTTAACGCCCACACAGCCTCATTTCAGTAACTTCAGCTTGTTGCATATCTTCCATGTTTCACAGCAGTCCCAGGCCTCCCTTTGTTACATCTTGAGCTCTCTTTTTTGCAAAACCCCTAGTTTCTTCCCGCAATAAAACTCTTACCTTCACCTCTCACTCAGCAAAGATGTACTGTTGCTTGCCCCAAACTACAAGTTGCAAGCTGAACAGCTCTCAAGCTATTACCACACAGAACAGACAACGTCCTTCCTTCATTGTGGATAGTTAACAAATATCTACTCTACCTAAATTGTTTTGGGTTTGTTTTTTTTTTTTTTTATGAAGCTTATAGGAACATATCTTCAGAGGCATAAAAAATCTAAACCTGGTTAAAACTGCCCAACAAGTTCCACATTTGTATAGGCAGCAGATGAGAGAACTGCAGATAAAAAATACCGTATTTCCTTAAAAAATAGATGTTTTTTTTGTTTTCAGAAGAAAATTCCAAGTATAATCAACAGATTCTACTTAGAGCTCAAAGTCAGAAAATTAAAAGCAAACATTAAAAGAGCAATTCTGGAAGGCAAAGACATTTATCTCTCTCAGTCTTTCAAAAGCTTAAGAGTACATTTAGCCATTCTGTCTTCCTGTTGTCTGGAATTGGTAAAATTCTTCTCTGCTTGTTTACTGTTACCTGTAAATTTGCGTTTCATCGTTTGTTATCTCTCCAGATTTAGAGATGCCTCAGCCTACTGGCAGCAAATGTTAAACAGAAGTAAAAACTTTCATAACCTGATACCTTGAGCAACCTGCTCCTGGAATACTGTAAGAAATGAACAAGTAGCAATTGTTTGAGGCAATCTTCCACAGAAAGAGAAACGAAGAACATTTTATACTGAACTCTTTGTTTTCAGAAGCCAGTGTTTGCAAGGCACAAGTAAGAAAATATTAGTGGTCAAGGTTAGAGTGAAACATGTCTTCCCTTAGAGAAATCATGTCACTGACTGCAGTCTCTACAGTATTACTTCATCTTCCCAAGATTACTGCAGAACTGAAGATATCTGTATTTATATGGACATTATCTACATTTAAACTGACATCAACAATATCAATAATATCTGAAATTATGTACTTCATTTTAAGCTAGGGGAACTTCTCTAAAGCAACACTGAATACCTTTATAAGACTGCTTTATATCATCACATTAAAAAGCTGTTGAAACATGAAAAGTCTTTTCATCTCTTTACATATAGAAATGCAAGCTGCTTCATTTAAGTCCAAATATAAAGACCTAAAATGGAAAATGTTTTCTTAAATACAGAAAGGTACTCAAGAGATTTTTCTATATATCACAATACGATTTTTAAATAGTACTGTCTTCTAGGCTGCAAAGGTGTGTCCTACCCTGGACTAAATCACAAGTTCCAGCATCACAAAGGTAATCTGCCAAGGAGCCCACACTTCTGAAGCACAACAGTATTTTCCTACAAAAATACAGCCCATGCAGCCTTCCAAACATAACAGGTGAACATTTACTAGGTAATCAGCACCTCAAGCCCAAAGACAAATTGAACCAAAAAGAACAGTTTTAAGGCTGTTAAATACAGACAACTTAAGTCTGAAATTTTGTTTTGAAAAATACAATTAGGCAATATAATGGGTCAGCATGACGGCTCTCTTCTCCTGCTGCATCTGGCCACAGGTACCTGATGCTCCTGTTGCTTACTTTAGACCAGCCTCAGCACTCAAACACCTCTGTAAAGCCATTAGACTCACTAACCTAGTAGAAAGTTCACACACTCAACAGTAACTTGCTACTGAACAGAAGCCAAATCAATTCAGTGGAGAATACAAGAGACAGATGCAGAGCAAGAGTGGAAGTACAAAACTGCACAGCAAGGAATGGGGCAGGGGAAGAAATACCAGGTAGTAGAGAGGATGACCTTCCCAACAGCCTGCGACATAATTTCAATGACTGCTATTTCACAGGGGTTTTAGTGCATCTCTTAAAAGATAGCACACTTGTTCTCAATGACTTCCATAGGCTAACACCACCCAAACACCACCATTAACTATGTTTGTTTGAAACTGTTCCATCCACTTTCTGTTATTGTACATTGCCTACTGAATAAAGAGCATGGCACCTCAAGAATTACTCAATGAATAAACACAGAGACTACAAGAAAGTGTGACAAGCCACATACTTTAAACTGGAATCTAGACCCTGCTTGTCATAAAACATCTCTGTATTTCTGTACTACTGAAGGGGACAGTATCCTCCATTGTTATAGTCCACATCCTGTCTTAATCGAAAATAACATAATTTAAACATGTGGTTGATGAGGAGTATAAATTCCCACATAGGCAATTACATCTGTGTAACCTGGAAAAAAAATCCTTTCTAGGAAAATTACATTAAATTACTAACAGATTTTAGTTAAGTAAAACAGTTATTTAAAAAGTCTTGGTATGACAAAAGTTAAACAGGGCAGTAAGCTTACAGGGAAGATCATAAAGCATAGGCAAAACACTGTTGTAATTACATTAGTGATGTTCAACATGCAGTCAGATTAAGTAATAAACCTACTTGAAGTATGCAAATCTTACCTGTGTGTCTGTCATGGACTTCTATGACCTACAGTTACCTGAGTAAACATTTTTGCAGGCAGTTCTGACTTATATTAATATGTCTCCTCCCATTCCTAACTCCACTGCACAAGGCAGCAATAGGATACTAGACACACAAATTGCAAAAAAAATTTGTCATCTTTCTATACCTACAGGGTAAACTTATTTTGTATAAAATACCCATCTTTGAACAGTCAAAAGTGGATATTATCTATCTTGTATTAAAAAGCTTTCCTAAAATGTATGCTGAGCTTTTGCATGTAGCTATACTCAAAAACACCAGATAAAGGAATAAACAAGAGAGAAGAGTAGATAAGGGGTAACTACAGTGAAATGTGTTCAAACAAAAATGCTCTGTGCAACAGAAGAAGGATAATGCAGTTCAAAAAACATCCTAGGAGAATGCACTGGTGAACACATTGGTAATATTTTGAAAGTGTAGCATATTTAATATTTACAAATATTCTCTGCACCTTTTCTTAGGAAGAATCCTCCTACTCATTAATTTAAGGTAATGAACACATCTATTGAATACTAGAACTAAATATAACAGGTGAGCTAAATCTGATCAAAATAAATTATTCTCTATTTTTGGAACATAACTAAGTACTTTACTACTTACTAAGAATTTCAGAACTTCATTTGAAAGTACTGCTTTCAGAAAGCTCTCTAAGTAAGCAAAATTCAAACCAATTCTACAGCACAGACTGGAGTATAATGCCTCCTCTTGTACATTCTCCCCCTGCCAAGCAGGAGACATTAAATTATAAGTGGCTTACCTAAGGTCAAAGGGAGGGACAGATGTTCCAGTCACTGTCTTTATCTATGATCATCAGCCTAGCTTTTAACTACTTTCTTACTAGTCTGCTTTTATTTATGCAACTGTTTAGCTTAAACATTTTTCTTCACTGAACTATTTCAGCTGTGGCCCACAAACCCCTAGAAACCCAATGACAATGTCTAGGAGACTACTCAGAACTATGCTGAGAAAAACAAGCTCAGCAGCAGCAGGCTTGATTTCACTGCATCGGTCCTGCAGCAGCACTGAGGAAGCATTAAAATGCCTGCATAGCAAAAAAAAAAAAAAATTAAATTAAGGATTGCCAGAAAGTATACAACAATTAGATAAAAGTTACTTTTTTGCCTTTTAATAGATGATGGAAAACAATTATATAGAAGTCTCAAAACACTTTTGAAAGAACATTAAAGGCCCAGAAGCAAAGCAAACAACATGTTATAATTCTTATGCTTTTGCCTACTCTTCCAGGGTACATTAGTTGCTCCTTGGGAATATATCATCCCATTTTCACTGCTAAATAACCCCCAGGTATCATGATGAATTTAAGATCATCTAACCATAGTCCACTGCTGAAAAGCATTGTCCCACTCTTCCCCTAAACACTGCATCAGCTCTTTTGCTCATACAACTGTGGGTAGGGTGCATAGGATTGACTGAAAATTCTTGCAGTTAGTTTCCAGTTGAATCAGTGAACTTAAACTGTGAAGAAGCAGCACCCCAAACTCCTTTACAACTTTGTTCTTCCTGTGGTTTGTGTGTGCCTTTAATTGCATTATTACTTTTGTGTATGCCATTCCAAAACAATCATTTAAAGTAAAAAGAAAAACCTAAGAAACAAGAAATAGCTGTATGTTTTGTTTATAACAGACTGAAAAAACTGTTTAGCTGGTACGACTTATTAAGAAAAGTTAGAGATAGTTAATGCAGCTGATCAGTACCCTGTTCTTTAGAAAGTTGTTTTTTGTAATTACAAGCTACTAGAGAAGAGTAACCACTGCCACTTCCCTATTCCTCACATTTGATCTATTGTTGTCTCAAAGTCATAACTAAACCAAATTCATCTTAAACACCAGGAGACTTCCTAATATTTTATTAAAACACAATTTTAAGACAAAAGTAAAGATGTTACAAATACATATAACTTCGATACTTCTAATCACAGAACAACTTAGCACAGTCACTACTGAAGTGTAAACAATCCTATTTTCACAGGACACACTTTGTGGATGCAGTTGGGACACTAAGTTTTGATACACTGCATCAGCTTTAAAACTGTATTTAATCTAGTTATGAGACTATTAAAAAGTGAAAAATTACCACGGGAAGTAAATTCAGTCTTGTTAATTGTACATAAGTAAACTAGATGAGGAAAAACTTTTGCATGTTCAGTGACTTTTTTTTAAATGGAAGAACAACTTCAAAAAGGTTATTAAGACAGGGCCTGCAAGTCTTCCAAACAAACAGGTTAAATCTCCCAACTAACCTTGAGTATCTTTATCTTGATCATGCAGAAAAAAAAACCCTACAGAAAATGTGATATATCACTGTATCAGAACTGGTATTCTAGATTCTGAAATTCAGTTACATTTTATAAACAAATCTATTTGATTCAAAAATACAGTAGCAAGACAAAAAGATACATTTCATTAGCTGAAAGTCACTCTCAGCTGATGAACTAGTCTGCTGTTTGCCAGGTAACTTCTCTATTTCAGGCCAGCACAATAAAATACCACTTATTTCCATTGCAAATACCGTTTCACTTGTTGAAACTCCTCCAGTCAAAAGAAACTGACAAAACGATGTTGAGGTCAGTAGAAGACATCTCCTAAAATATAGTTAACAAAGAAACCTCCATCTCACCTTTTCCCTCTAAAAGGAAAATTGCGTTACTCCCATCTTGGATTTTTAACATCCCAACGCAGCTCAGGATAAAATGCATCTGCTAGACATTTATTAGCATTCGGAAAAGGTGTGAGTCTACAGTGTAGATAAGTTGTTTATCCCTACCAGTAGTCATAACCCAGGTAGCAACACTTAATACGCTTAGTAGTGTGCTTCACTTATGATCATGCTTAAGAATATGCAAAATAAAGGATAATTTTGCACAGTATACATTTATAACTATGTATGTACTTACAAAAGATCTTACATACAAAATGCATTAAGAAAAAAATTTTCGATTATCTTCCAACTCCTTTTACACATAGCACATCACTTTAACACCCATTAAGGGTTTGCCAGCAAAGTCAACAGGGAAGTCTGAAAATAAGCTCTGTAAAAGTTTCACAGCAAATGACCTGAAATATAACTCTTAGAGATTTTAATGAATCAAACTTCAAATCAAACCACCGTATTCAGAGTGCGTTTGTAAATAACTTTTTTTTTAAAGAAAAAAAAGCACTGGCAGCTCAGTTTGCCTCTAATCTGCTTAACCAAGCCAGTACAAATGCACCCCAGCAACCTGCTTCTACAGAACAGGAAAACGAACTTACTCACTTGTTCCTACAAAAACAGCCCAATGCTCGGTCGGACTAATCACCGCCAGCACCACCGAAATCGGCGATTAGTCAGGAAACCAAACAAGCCGGCAGCAACACTTCTTCTGGAGAGGGCAGTCGGAGGTCTCACAGCGACAGCCTTTGCTACCCAGGCGAGAAGCTACAGGAAGGCGACGGGCCCTTCCACCTCCAGCCGCGGGTCGCGTCCCCTCGCTCCGCGCTGCCGGCGCCGCCACGGCCCGCACTGCGCGGCGCTAACTCCCGCCCGCCTCACCCCGCGGGAGGGCGCGCAGCCCCCCGGCGCCCTCCCGCCCCTCACCTGGAAGAAGGAGCGCAGCGCGACCCGCAGCGGCTCCAGGACAGCCAGCCTCTCGCCCGATCCCCCCGCTCCGGCGACCCCGCCCGCGGGCCGGTGGCGCGAGCCCCGCCAACCGCCACCTGCAACCGCCGCCGCGCGCTCCCGCACGTAGGGGGCTCTGCCCCCCCCGACCCCGCGGCTACCGGAGGAAGGGGGAGGGGGCCGGTTAAAGGCCTCGGCCGAAAGGGGGGCTGCGGCCGCCACAATCGACGCCCCTGCGAAAGGCGGCCAGGACAGCTACCTGCCAGCTCCGCGGAACAGCAGGAGCCGCTGTGCAGGAGCTGAGGGGAACCGGCTCCGCCGTGCGACGGGGAGGGAGGCTCGGCGCCCGGTATCCGGCCGGCAGAGTCGGCGGCGAGCCCTTCACGTCTGGGCACTGCCCCCTGATCCTGCCCCGCCGCAGGAGCTGCGAGATGGGGCCAGCCCGATAGGGCTCAGCCGGAGAGGCGTTCCGAGGCGGAGAGCACGCAGCGGCGCGGAGCGCCCCCCCCCTCCCACCGCGGCAGGAGCCCCGGGCGGGCCGCGCCTCCGCCCGGATGCGGAGGGGGCGCGTGGGCGGGGCCTCCGAAGAGGGGAGAGGGGAAGCGTTCAGCCAAGAGCGATGGGCGCCTCTCGCCCTTCGCGAGAGAGATTGACAGGGCCGCCGGCCACTCGGGAGGCGAGAAGAGAACGCCGGGCCTCTGGAGGGGGCGTGGCTCGCTGGTGGGCAGAGGAGGTAGCCAATGGGAAGGGGCCGGGTGTGGCAGCGCCCGGGGGGCGGGGCTGAGGCGCGGCGAGGGGGATGCGTCCTGCTGCCGCTGGGTCCCTCCTTAGCGCTGAGGGGCGGATAACGGTCAGCTGGCGGCGGGCGGGGGCGAGCGGCAGCGCCCGAACGGGTCCGGCTGGGGGACGGCGCTTGAGTGCGCTTTGGGCACCGCGAGGCGTCTGACCGCCGATCCCCGGCCGCGCCAGCTCCGCTGCTTCCTCTCGAAACTTAGAGATCCGGTTCAAAGGAGGCGGCAGCGGGCTGCGCCCGGCGTGCGGTGAGCCCCTCCGCCTCAGCTGTTCGCCTCGCTCGCCTTAAGCCTCGGTGAGCTGACGCGCTTTGCCGCTCTCCTTAGTAGGGGCAAAGGTAGCTGCTTAAAATGGGAAGGGCTGGCTGCCGGAGATGGCTCTGTGCCCGGGCGCGGCTGAGCCAGTTGCAGACCGCAGCCGCGGCGCGCCTGGAAATAGAGCTCGCCTTAGTCCTCTGGTGGGCACCAGTCCCCAAAACGCTAATATCCTCTGACGTCGGACTGCTCACATCTGGGAGTGTCTCCAAAATGCTATTGCCCGTCTCGTAGTCCCCACGTTTGATGGGGATAACGCCGCTGTTTTGGCACTGTGGTTTCACATGGGTGAGGTTACACGCTGGTAGCTTCACTCAGGGCTCGGGCGTTCCCTGTGTATCCGTGCGGGAAACGCGGAAATTGGAGCCCCACTCTCACTTGATGGCTGCGAGAACTACCATGTAAATGTTAAAAAATAGACTTATAAATGCTATATAATGGACTTTGTGCCAACACTTGTGCAAAAGAAAAGCTCTTTACGCCCTTTTCTTGTTCTCCAATTACGGGAGAGTAGCATTTGGGCCACTGAGGATCTAAAGTTTTAAGTAAAAGGATTTTTTTTTTCATTTGAAAACTTAAAAATAGCTTTAAAAGTTTATTAACAGCTTGTTTTATAGTCGTTATAAATATGGAGGAAAGAGAATGCAAAGGATGTGTTGGAGCTTCTGACAGATCTTGAGTATTGCTTGCCCAGATAATTTTTTAGGGAAAGCTTGCATCTTTCCAAAACCACCTAGAAATCCTTGCAGAACAAAGAATTAAAAACAGTATAGTTACAAGGGACTTTAAGAAGTCATTCACTCAGTCTTCTTTTCCCCAACTGTACATTTCCTAGTCTCAATAGACATTTTAATTGCTCTTTCAAAAAATCTCCATAGGCAATCTGTGCTGTTACTCCCATTAAGGAAGACTGCTGATGTTTAACTGTGATCTTGTAACTTAAGCCCCTTGATAATTGTCCTGTGTTCATGCTAAGTACTTTGTGGTGTGCTGATATATAAGACAGACCTCAGTAACGTCATTGTCATTCATTCACAGAAATGTGTAACTCCTCGTTTACCACGTGGAGCATGGATTCACCTTGAGAACATCTAACTTTCTTCCAGCAATTCACCTAGTCTTCTCTAGCATCGTACAGGATGCAGTCCTGGGACAATGCAGAGAGGTTTGTGCTGTTTTGCATTAAAAGTTTCCCCTCTGTAAAAGATGGTTTTATCAAAGGGGAGTGAGCGTATACTTAGTTCCAATTAGTATTGCAGGATCCTGTCAGACACATAAGCATTCCACTCTTACAAGCAACTAAGCAGAGACAAAAACAAGTCTTGTAGAATCTGTCTTCAAATTTCCTATCAACTTTAATCAGAAATGGATACATTCTCACTAATACTAATATTGCCTTTCCTGAGCTTTTCTAAACAGGGTGTCATAACCTAACAAGAAGTGGAGACTTATTTTTTATGTAAAAGCTGTAGAGTATTTTTCCAGTTAAGTTACGATTTCAGACTTTAAAAAAAAATGCAATTCATTGGCCTTTAGTTCTACTCAACAGATTGCGTAACAACCTGGAATTGTAGGATTTAGGTGAAGAACATAAGGCAAAAGGGAAAGATGTCTTCCACATCTCAGAATTTGAAACAAAAAGTGCCTCTGTTTGGGGTGGTTAGAATTACAGTCAGTTAGGCTGCAGTGGTGAAGAAAGTGGATAATTGCTACAAGTAAAATATAGCAATTGCTCTTAATCATTAAGAACAACACAGACGTACCATGCTGTATGTCAAGTACATAAAATAGGAAAGGAATGCTCTGGCTTCAACTTTATGATGTCACGTACCTTGCAATGCACATGCATGAATGCTGTGCCAAGTGAAGGAAAAAGTACTTCCAGTGTTTAATCCTAAACTGAGGATTGCCTTCATGGAATCCTTCGAAAATTCCTACACACAAAGCAAAATAACAGAGCTTGCCAGATACCATGCCTCTTAACTTTCCAAAGCTTTTCATTTTTCAAAAGTACTTTGTCATAAAGTTGACAAGATATTTCATTCCCTGTGAAATTTCAACTTTTATTTTAATATTCATCGTTTTGCACTGAGATTTCAACAGCTGTTTCCACAAGCCTACACAATTTCATTTATGCAATGTTTTTCTGATGAATTTATTCCTCCATGATATGCTAAAATATTTAATTACTAGATACTAGTAAATTAGGAACTTGCACTAAAAAAACCCACAAGCATAAGTTCTGGCTTTTAAGTATTACAGTTCAGATTTCCCTTAACAGCTCTTCCAGTTTGTTAAGATCTTTGTTCTTTTCACACATGTGGAAGAAATAATCATATGGTTCCTCCTTCCATCCAATGTTTTAAAATCATATTCAGTTCTAAATATTGGTATTTTTCCACTGTCATATGACTTGAGCCAGTCAAGCTCATTTAGAATGATTGCTCTCACTGTGGTATCTCGATCACAGTCCTTTCAGATTTCTGCCATTCAGGATCCTGTAACTTAATCCATGTACCTAAGAAGATCTCAACACCTAAAAATAGAGCTAAACAGGCAGTAATATAAGCTGCTGCAGTAAATTAATTCTTTCTTATGGATCATCTAAATCCTGTTTGACTAACCTTTAGCTTAAGTTTTTTGTTCTAGACAAAGAGTTTGCAGTGTATGATACAAAAATTACTGCAACATAGTAAACTAGAGAGTCATGAGCCAGCACTTGGCCAACTTTTAGCCCTATGTGGAGAGGCAGTGGAGGGAATCTGTTCCTGGCTACTGGAAATGTGTACCTACAAACACAGAAAACAAACAACACTGGGTACTTTTCATTTGTTCTAAAGTTCATGCACTTTGGCAGCATTCACTATTTATGAAGGAGAAAGCCTTACCTGGCTGGACTTAGCAATATGCATTGCAGGTTGGGGTTGAGGTACACTTGTAGGTTCCAAAATTTCAGGACCACAAGGAGCCTTTTACGGGCCTCTTCTGAACATAGAGAGCACAGCAAAGAACCTAGACTTAACACCATGTGAGAGAAAGGTGGGGCTTGCCTTCTGCTGTGCATGAATGGGGCCCAGCAAAGAACCAGGAACTTGTGCGATTGCTGATGTAGTGCTGTCATTGCTAATGATGGTGGCAAAAAAGCATGCCCAGTTTGAGAACCCCTGTAATACATCATTCTCATACATCATACAACATTAAGCAGTTGGCAGAATGTCATTACTTTAAATAAAAAAGCAAAAACAGGCTTTGGCTGTTTATGTCATCTGACCCACATACAAATGTTATACTACTTTCTCTCCATAATCCTGAAGTTGGTGGTTGAGCTGACTTCTCAGCAGTTTGCTCTTCTCAACTTTTTTTCAGAAGAACTCCCTGTAACCTTGGGGGGAGTACTCTTACATGAAGGAGAGATGTGAAAAAGTGCTGTGTTCAGGCTGATCCCTTCCAAACTAATGGACAACAATGAGCTTTTAAAAGCTGGTGGAAATAAGTGCACAAAAAAAGCAGGAAGAGGACATGTAGATCTTCACTGGTGCCATGCCTCAGCTGCATCAAAATCTATTTTAGTACAACTGAGGAATTAGCCATTTAAATTGTATAATGAAAAAATTATGAGTCACATCAAGTGAAAGGACTGAAAAGGCCACATGCATGAGAACCATGTGATGAGGTACAGGAACACAGGCACTTTGGCAAAATGCTAGAATTCTCAAGTTTGACATAGTGATAAGTGATCTGTTTGTTGATCTAAGACTGCTTCATAGAGAGGATTTTGTTTGAGCATTTTAAGCATTTAAGCATTTAATCATAGACCCACTTCAGCCAATGTTAATCACTTTGTCATTTATCCAAGACGTTGAACAGAAGTTACGTATTTTTTCATTTAGGTAAAAGTGATAGCCAAAGCTCAATGTTTAGGGAAAAGAAAAATGGATAGAAAGATTTCTGCAAAATTTTTAAGAGGTATTTGAAAACGTTGTCTGCCCCATAAGCACTTTCAAAGTTAAGCTTCCTGGTAACTGTTGAAAATAACACTCGATGCTTGTGTTAGACTATTTAGAAATAAATGTATTGATTTTATGATAAAACTACTTATTTATTTTCATTCTATGATTCCAAGTGTAATTGATTTAATTTAAAGCTGACACAGACTTTTACAAACAGAGCTTTCTTTTATTAACATAAAGAGGGGTTTTTTGGAGTAACTTTTTTTTTCAGTAGTATAAAACTTCCTTATATTCTCTTTACCCCATTTTCTCTTTTCAATGTGTTTTAGAAATGTCCTCATAACTCTGCAAGTTGAATTAAAAAAAAAAAAAAAAAAAACAAAACATAAGAAATACTGCTATGATGTAAACATTTTAAATATTTTTCAGGCACCGCATCTTTGTGTTTATTTTCCTCTCTTAATGTTACAGTCAGGGTGTACAAATAAACTATTTATGTGTTTCAAGCTATTCCGCAATATTTCCACTTCCTTTCATAACAGTAATTAGTCAAGTTCAGGATTTTTAAAATGCTGCGTTTGCTAATATATCACAAACTACACTATAAATTGTGCTTGTTTTTAACGCCAGCTGCTAAATGATTCATGATCAGGTTTCACCAGTATTTGCAGTTCTTCCTAATCTTTTCCCTCGAAGAGGAGCAATGAATAGTCCTTTGCCTGAATCTATATTTTTACCCTTCTTACCCCCAATACCCTGCCCTCAAATCCTGTTCTCTAGTTTATGAATTATTTGAATTCTACATTAGAAAATGGATAGTGAATTAGTCACAAAGCACTAATTCTTAGTGCCCAAAGAGTACTAACAACGCGACTCTTCTGCCATGCAAATTTTACATTTTCCAACCATTGTTCTAACTGCTGTTCCTCAGTAACTGACTCACCCACTCTGCCCCCTAATCATTTCCAGAATAGGTTATGTGAACAACAAAGAAAAAAAGGAAGGTTTATTAGAAGCAGCTGGTAAAAATGCAGAATGAACTCTTTTTTCTGTAGACTCCTCTGCCTCCCTCTCATCATCTCTTAGAGCTGTTGCTCTTTCCCACATGTCAGATGATGGCCTTCAGTGTTTTCCAAAGGAAATCCCACCACTGTCTGTATTCTGTCTGCTTCCCATGAAATTGTCTTGGTCTGAGAGATGAGACAAAATGTTTTATAATAGCACCAAGTTAATTTGTGTGCTATTGTATTGAGTATGGTCAAAGGTCACCAAATATAGCAGGAGATCATTTAAATGGAAAGTATGTGGGGGAGCAGAGCTGTACTTAGATGAGGGGACTCATTAATTAGCTTGCTGAATCACTGCAGCTCTTTTCTAAAGCCAATTATTTTTCTTTCAAAGTCATATAAAATTACCGAGAATATCCTGTTACTTGTTAGGAGATCACATATTCCGTAATCTCTGTAAGCCAGATCTCTTGCACATGTCAAAGGCTCCCTCCATTTCAACACAAAAGCCTCCTGTGTGCCACCTTTCCTTAGCAATCTTTTGGAGGCTGTATCTGCCATTAATTCTGTGTATACCCTAATTTTGACTATCCAAAATCACAAGGGTTCCTTTTGTCCTTTACCCTCACATACCAAAAGCTATGCCATTTGTGTTCCTTATTTACATTCTACGAGTCATTTTCCAGCCTTGTTCTACAGAGTGTGAGTACATTTCCATTTTGCCCTTTCTATAAAACCAGTTGTTTGACTAATGGAAAATTATGAAAGTGCTTGAGTCTGTCACTCTACTAAACAAGCAGAACAGAATCTACAGGTTTTCCTTTTTTCCCTGTTTGGCTTTTTAGTTGTCCACCCAATCAATAGCATTCTGCCCATTGAAACTAAAAAGTTTTCCTGAAATTGAGGAATTGATCAGATACAGAGCTGCGTGGCGGAATTATGGCTGTGCTGCCTAGACCAAGTGGTTTTTATATAGTAGAAGCTAGAGAATTCACTCAATATTTGTGTCCTGTTATACTGGCTCTTATGAAAATGGTTGAGAATGCATATTTCTCATTGAAATGTTAAAGAGAAGCAAATAACATCCATCATCACCTACGTCTTGCTTTCCTATTGGAAATAACTAGTTTTACAGTAGTAAAATTCATACTCAGATTTGTATTGCTTTTGTTTGGTTTTCCAGATATATATATTGCACTGGATTCATCACGGTATTTTATGTTTTCTCTGAAAGCTGAGATCAATGAACTATATTTCACAGATAGGAAATCAAGGCAGAACTGGCCCTAAAAAAATAACTTTGCTGCTAACTCGCTTTCAAAAGGAGATTCTCTTGGCTTTATTTATGTTTCTATCTATGCTATTGATTGCTTAAGAGTTTCTTCCACTAGTTATGAATTAGAAAGCTTTGAACTTTTATTTTATTTGAGCAGTAACCCTAAAGAAGCCCTATGTATCTTTTTAAGATATGAGTGTTAAATTTCTGGAAATTGGATTCGTATGGATTTGGAGGGCAAAATAAGACTTCCTGCTCCATCCAGAAATAGAAACCATTTATATCATCAGGTGGAGCACAAGGGATGAGGTACTAATTGCTTGGCTTCCTTAACATCATTGCCTTTTCATTAATTCAATAAAAGTCTGTTTTTAAGTGCTCCTTATGTGCTCTGTGTTACTGCTATTATGTAATTTTCTCCTGAAACTCACTAATGATGTGCTGAAAACGGGGCTATTTCCACAGAACTTGTCTTCTTTATTCATGGAAAGTAATAGGATAGTCAGTAAAATGATTAGCTCAGGGGATGATGATTACTATGACAAGATCAAGGACATTTCTATGAACTGCTTTTCTGTGAAAATCCTTGCATTTGTAATCTACAAATTCTGGCAGCTGCTATATAAAAAAATTGGATTATGTGAGAAGGGTGGAGAGATAAATACAATGTGAGCTTTTTTTTACAAATAGATTGCTATACATAAATTATTAGACATTCTATTAAAAAAAATATTTTGGGGGGAGGGGAGGGTGTCCCAGGAATTTAGGTATTACTTTAATCAGTTAAATTGAAGAGAGAATTTTTTGTCAATCCAAAAATCACATAAGCAAATTTCTAGTTCTATGGATCACATTTTATCCTTAGTTATATTCTGTCTCTAAAGGTTGCAAAGGTAAAATATATCCTGATTTATATTCCTATATGAGCAAATGAGGCATTGGAATATAACTGGCTTGAAGCAGCTAGTGGATCCCTGAATTGACTAGCTCATATATTTCTTAATTTTCCCTCCTTTGCTTTCTGAAGATGAAGATGTATCACTGCCCAGAGGTATCAATGCATGCTTCCCATTTTAATCTGAAAAAAAAGTTCACTTTTACAAAACTTCCCCATTCTGCTAGGAAAAGTACTTTCATAAGATACATTGCAACTGCTTTGTATTGATAGCAATCCCATCTGAAGGAACACTAACAAAAATATAACACCAGACTGACTTAAAGACATACTGAGGGATTTCCACTGGAACCAGCAAGACTGGAAGCCTGCAGCATCTTTGGAAACAGGCCATTGGCCTTTACATGAGAACAAACACAACCAGCGTTCCACAGCTACCTCGTTATTTGTTCAAAGGACCTGAACCATCAATGGCCAGGGATTAGTAAGAACATAGATAGCAATCACATATGAGACTTCTCCCACCTACTTCCCTGACTTTCACATCAGGGAATTCCTTTGCTTTTTCTGTTTAGTAACCCTCAATAAATTTTCTTTACAATACTAGTCCAGGCTCCACTTGAACTAATGTCAAGTTTTTGCATTGACAGCATCCTGTAGTGAGGAGATTCACAGAAAACTTAGCTGCTGTCTGAAGAATTTTGCTTGTTTTGAACTTGGCTCCTCCTGGCCTTGGCTCTTTTGTTAGAAGTCCTGCTGAATTTATGCCACCAGTGATTTTGCAGCCTCTGCCATAACCTTTACTAAACTGCCTTTTTTTCCCAGACTGAAAAATCCTACCTTACTCAGTTGTTCCTTGTAAAGAAGCTGTTCCATGCTTTGGTTGTCCTTGTTACCCTTCTCTGAATCTTTTCTAGTTCCAATACATCTTTTCTGAGATAAGGGGATCAGAACGATCCCCCTGTTTTATTTCATATTGCTTTTCAAATAATTCCTAACATCCAATTTTCTTTTATGGCCTCTATAGAGCATTAAGCTGAAGTTTTGCACAGATGTTTCATAAACTAAGGTCCAGCTCCTGCATAGTTATGATCAGCCTGCCATTTTATATGTGAAGCTAGGATTGTTTTTCCCTCATGTCCATCACTTTACGTTTCTCTGTCTTGAAGTTCATCTGGCATTTCAACTGCTATGTGATTTGGTCTTATAAGGTGCAGTGTTGTCCAGGAAGTTTTATCACTAGATCATCTGAAAAATCAGATTAGTACACATCTCTAAGATACATTTAAAACATAGATCACTCTTGGGTTTGTAGTTATCTTTTGACTTTAAAAAGTGAAGTGGCATTATAAGGTGAAAAAGTGAATGACAAGACATTTATTTTAAGAAAATTGGAAATTCCTTTGTATTAAGTTTGGTACAGGAAGCCAATGTACCACTGAAGATTTATCTCTGTGCATCTGACTCAAAAAAATTTACTCTTTTCAAAACACTGCATTGAAGTTAATTTTTTTCCATGCAAATTGGCTGTAAGTCCATATCTTTGTTTTTCCATGTGGCAAAAGAATACTCCACGGTGTAGTTTTAGGTAGAATCCACTCTGTGTAAAGGCATTTAATCCCAGTTCCACCACATACCTTAAGTTGTAAACAAGAGTATGAATGTCCACTTCATGGACAGTAGAACATAGAAGCTATATAGCAGGATGTAACTCTCTAAGGTTTTTGAAGTTGTTGAACTTGAGCAATAATGAAAATAAGTGTTACGACAAAGAGAATATAGGAAATACTTTCTGCTTGGGAGGAGAGAGAGGGGAGAAGGAAATGCTTTAAGGGGTCTGGACCAACATACTTTTGTTGTGAGAAAAGCGTGGCTATTCTGTTCTTAGTGTAGTTAATAAAAGTTCTGGCAGTATGAAATGTATGCATTCTACTTCTTTCCCCCAGAATCAGAAATGCCAGAAGGAAAAAAAAAAAAAAAAGGCGTAAGGATCTGAGTTACCAAGGCATTGCTGAAGTTCACAAAAGCTAAACAAGGAACTATATGAATAGCCACACAAGCTAGACTGAGTACTGTATGCTCCTGAATTAAACATAATGAACGATCCTTACGCCTGATGAAGAAAAAGGCTTGGGTTCTCTCAGGACATATCTGTAGCTGAAAATAGATGTCAAAGGAAAAAGAGTGGAATGATTTTAAAGGACCACCCTGAGCCTTGAAAAGGTCTCAGAGATAACATCCTTCTGCTTTAATATTTTCTAATCTTTCCAGTATGCATTTGTGTGGGTCTCTCCTGGGGTGTGACATGCTCTAAGTTTTATGATCTGATCCACTTTACGGCTGTTTATTCCTAACATAAATCCTGCAGAAATAATTTCACAATTTTCCTTCCAGTTGCAGTTTTAGTAACAGTTATAATTATCTGTCAATAATGCTGTATTTTTCAGCAATATCAATTTAAATGTGCTGAGTTATCTTTCCACTGTAATTTCTCTACTGCTATTTCTATTACAGTAATTTCATGGACTAGAGCCTTGTAGAGATATAATTTGGAATCTATACAAAATTTATTACGCATTCCTATCAAGCCATAGGCTGTAGCACTGCTTGTGGTATATGCTACATTGTATATTGATAAATGTATATTTTACATTTATCCTGATAGCTTTATTTCTGCTATTATTATTCAAATTATAGAAACTTCCATATACTCTACACAAATTCTATTTAGAATGAATTCGCAATTATTTCACTAGTTATGTGCCTCTTATTTTTTCTCTGGCAAAGCTAACATAAGTGGAACCATAAGAATTTGTAGAAATTATGATGTCTTTTCTTATTCTTGCTATTGAGTTAATATGCTATCCATTCTCAGACAGCCCACTGTAAAAATTTTTATAGCAACTCTTAGTAGACTACTTTTTCAGTCATTTAGATCATTGTGACAAAAAAAAAGAAAAAAACCAAACCAAACAAAACAAAACAAAAAAACCCCAGCTCAGCAATTACAGCAAGGGGAAATATTTTTTGTGTCCACACATAGTATTGCCAAAATTAAGTAATGTTGCTTCCCCAGTGTATTTCTAACATTCAGCCAAAGGATAAAAGAACTGAACATTCTTTTGTTCTCCATCTGAACAGTACTACTATTCAAAGGAATTATTTTCCCCTCTCAGCTTTGTAGCCTTTTTAGAAAAATATACCAGTATTCTATCCAACTTTGTCTAACACTGTTTTTTCACTTCTGATAAATTTGTTCCTTATTTTTGTGACCTATATGCATGTAATTTATTGAAAACATAAACTAATTAAATCTTGAAATAATCAATTTTAAATTGTCAATACAGGTATTGTAGGCCTCTGATAATTACACACAGTTAAATTAAAAAATAATGCTCTAAGAGGCCCTTAGAGATCATAATTTCCAACTCCCAGTTTCAAGACTATACCTACATTAATTCAAGCAGATGCTTGTCCAGTCTTTTCCTAAAAGATTTCTGATGGCCATGTAATTGGGAATATAAGCCAAAAATCACTCTCATCTTTAGTACTATGTCAATCTATAAATTCTATACTATTGAAAAATTAGGGACCATCAAGAAAAAGCTTCATTTTCTTTATGGGGATGATATTTATATTGTTATGTTGCTTCCTAGCTCTATCAGAAAAGGATAGACCTGTGAGTTAAGTTTAGAAAAAGTATATAATCCATAGTTGCAGCTGAACTTCTATAGTAAAAAACAGGAAGATGGAACTGAGTAAGTTAATACTGAAGTAGCTTGATCTGAAAGAAATTAATTAATGTCCTAATCTAAACCCCTTTTAAAGTCAATGGAGAAACTGTTGAAAGTTGAAATGCTATCAAGCACTGGAGTGCATGGAAATGTGATTAATTTATTAGAGTCATTTTATATTTACATGTAAGCACCCAAAAGATATGGTTGTAAAGGCCTAATTACAGATACACATACAATCAAAAGTGCTCCAAATCACTAAGTAGTAGAAGCACACAGGTAAGTGTAAACTCAGTAATCCAGGAACAAAAGGAAAAGACAAGACAAAGTGCTGCCAATCAACTTCTTTTTACCTCTGCACAGTATTACATTTTAAAAAGAAATGGTGTGTGTAGAGTTAACCTCCAGGGAAATTATGAAAAAATAACTGTTCGCTCACTTCTCTAATAATTTCATCCACCTTTCACTTGAAAATTATTTATTTTTATTCATGTAAAATTATTTTTCTCCAGGAATATATGTGATTATTTTGTTTTGTCATGGAATGAAAATGTGAAATAGTCATCAGGCATAACTTCCTCTCTCAGTATATCAGTTTTTTGAGTTCTGGAGGGCATACATTTCTCTACCATGGAGAATGACTGCAAGCCAATTGTGAAGTTATATGCATTATCACTATTGAGAAGAAGTCATGCAAAAAATTTAAGACCTGAACACTCTCAAGCATATGAATAGCTTTTCTTCCTGTGCTGGTTTTGGCTGGGGTAATTTTCTTCATAGAAGCTAGTATGGGGCTATGTTTTGGATTTGTGCTGAAAACAGTGTTGCTACCACAGGGATGTTGTAGTTACTGCTGGGCCATGCTTACACAGAGTCCAGGCCTTTTCTGCTTCTCACCCCACCCCACCAGCGAGTAGGCTCGGGGTGCACAAGGAGTTGGGAGGGGACACAGCTGGGACAGCTGACCCCAAGTGACCAAAGGGATATTCCATACCATATGACATCATGCTCAGCAATATAAAAGCTGGGGGAAGAAGAAGGAAGGGGGACACGTTAAGAGTGATGGCGTTTGTCTTCCCACGTAACCGTTAGGCGTGAGGGAGCCCTGCTTTCCTGGAGATGGCTGAACACCTGCCTGCCCATGGGAAGGAGTGAATGAATTCCTTGCTTTGCTTTGCTTGCGTGCGCAGCTTTTGCTTTCCCTATTAAACCGTCTCCATCTCAACGCACGAGTTTTCTCACTTTTACTCTTCTGATTCTCTCCCCCACCCCACTGGGGGGGAGTGAGCAAGCGGCTGTGTATTGCTCAGTTGCCAGCTGGGGTTAAACCATGACACTTCCACATGAATTACCCCGTTGACTTCAGTAGGACTGCTTACATTTTTCAGGCTCAGCAGGATGAGGATTATCATTTTTATAATGTTAAAAAATCACTTAATATGATAAAACCAAGGCAGAAATTTGTTAGTGTTAGGAAATCACAAAAACTTGTCAAATATCCCCAGAATACAATATAGTGGAAACCCACTGTAAATAAACCAGATTTAAATATGCAGGTATCTAGTAAAATGAAACATTTTTAAATTACTGCTTTTTCAGTTTTAGCATCATAAGTCAACATTCTCCAGTGTATCTTTTGTTGTCAAAGCATGCTTCTCACTAACATACACTTCAGCCTTTGGTATTTTATCACTTCTGAGGTATTTGTGTGATTTTGCGTAATGCCTCGGGTGGAGTCCACCACCCATCAGTGCCAATGCGAATTGTGCCTTTGACTTTAGTCCCAGAAATTCCTATTTGGAGTCCTGGTTACATGCAAGTGAAAGGCAAATTATTCTATTCAAGAGATCCATCCTTAATGTGAGGGTGATTCATGTTTTAAAACAGATAAAGCAAAAGTACATGGTGCTAATACTCTATAGTGCTGCATGCTTTTCTTGATAATACACAGTACCAGTAAGACAGTTGTCATCACATTCTTTGGATTAATAAACTAGGAAAAAAACAAATCAATCTGCAAAATTCCTGCTTTTTAAAAAAATATTTCTAGTATCATTTCAGTATTTTCAGTAGATTGCTATAAATCTAAAACTGCAGATTTAAAAAAAAAAGAACCCCTGGAAAGAGATCTGCTTCTATGATTTAACCTTCTCTCATTTCAGCAATACAAGTAAGGTTTTCAATCACTTTAGAACATGCTTTTAGATGTTATTTTAATTTACATTGCTAGATCATTCACTTAACATTTTGCCATTAAAATCTTCTCCAAGAAAAGGACAAGCACCAGAACATCCTAGAAATACTTTCTGAATTAGCAACTCATGGAAGCTTCTAGAATTTGAAATAAATACATTAAATGTTTACATAAATACTTTTTTTCAGACACTGGGGCCTTATTGATTTTCTGCAGAGAGATTTTTGGGGCTTGGAAATACTAACATACAGCAGAAGGTATTAACTTGAGAATTCATACAGTATATTTATTCACCCCAGAGATGGAATGATATGGAAGTCATCTTCTTACAACTCTGTATATTACTAAAAATTTATGTCTTGGGAACAGTGTCCTTTGCAATCTGGTTATTCTGGTTGCATTCCAGTATAATCCCAATTGATTCATTCTAATTTTTTCAAGGTTATTTAGAGGATGCAAAAGAAAAAATACAGGCACTGCTAAATTTGTGAACTGTAAGTGAATATTATTGATTTTTACACATCACTTTTAAAACCTAATAGCATTTAGACTGAAGGCAGTGGCAAACTAAAATCCCTTATGTCAGTAGTATACTAAAGAGGTAAAAAAAAAAAAATCCAAAATAAATTATATCTTGTTTAGTCTTTGGAGACTGCCTAATTTAAGCAAAGGATTTAAGATTTTAAAATGTTTCTCTGATGCTGCTACAAAAGCAAGAGTAGAAGGGAAGAATCCAGGCTAGATCACTTTAAAAGCATTAGAATGCACTAGCAAGACAAAGTTCCTGGGTTTTCGAGTGTTAATTCTTTGCAGTGGGAAAAATATGCAACATGCAGGATATTCAGTAATATAATATTCTATAATAACATAAAATTAAACACTGTCATTTGCATTAAGTAGTTTCCAACACTTATCCTATGCTTACAGTTAAGTGAGGATTCTTGTCAGAAGAGTACTATGCCTAACAGACAGTTGATAATTGATTTACCTTGATAGTGAAGAAGAGAGCAGGAGCCATTTTTTTCCTTTAATATATGCCAACATTTTGCAGAAAGGAACCTTGATCCTTCTTTGGGGCATCTAGGAATTAGTACCAGTAAAAAATAACTATGGTTGATTTACAATAGTTCTACAGTAGTTCTGAGTCTGTGCGTTCTCATGCTATATTAGATGCTCTTCAACACTGTAAATATTTAAATAGTTAATATTCATGGCCGTTTTATAATGAATAATAATTACAATGGCCACATATTATGCTTCCATCTCATGTAGTACCAATAATAATGGTATTTGCTTTCTAACAATGGTGAAAGAAGGAGGCCTCAGACAAAAAAGTAATTGAACCAACATCTCTGTAGTTTGTATAAATACACAGGCAGAGAATGCAAACTTTGGATAAATTGTATTATACCTACAGAAACATTGCATGTTTTTAGGCTAGGCATTTCATCTAAGCAGTTTACCTGGATTTTATTTTTCTCATTAAAAATCTATTTACCAGAAGCCATTTGCAGTATTGTTCAGCATCACTTTATGCATTAGAGAATATGTTAAAAAAAATCCCAGAATGGCTTACATGTAGTGTGAATTTATTTATTAGGGTTTTTTTAATTAATAATATTGCCTTAAATGGGCATGGTATAATGAAGTAAGATTAAATTAGTGAATTTAAACCTAATTATCAAAAAAATATATCATTTTTTCACCCCACTGAGTGCTACTACTAGTCTGGAGAACAATAATTCTAGTTTACTGAAGTGAAAGATCAGGTGAAGATTGGCCACTGGATTCAGCAACTATTGATGGTATTGCAATTCCTATAAATATGTACTTAGAGAAGAAAATTTGCATTCTGTTGAGTGGAGGAAAGCACTCACCCCCATAACAATTTTAACAATATTGTTCAAACTAAGTGCAGGCCATAATGTATGTTATGAAAGTTGCTTGTTTTTTGCTGGTACTTAGGAGGTACAACTCTTACTATCCCCATTTAAAACTATGCTGAAATATTTGTTTGCATTCCCTCACCCTCCAGCCTGAATGTAAAAAGAGATGTATCCAGATCCCTTATGAAGTACTAAACTATCAATAGGGTTAAATCAACTGAACATCCATATACACCATCTCTTGTGTGTATACACACTACAGATGTAGTTGACAAGTCCAGAAGTTGATAATATATTTGTAAAAACTAATCTTTCACTAAAAATGTTTCAGTTTTATATTAATTATATGGGAAATAACATATCTGACAGACATTAAAATACATGATACTGTAGATGCATATTTTACAATTACATGAAGATCACTGAAAATAGCGAGCTATGTGTTTATATTCTTTTGTTTCATTTTCCTGTAACATTTCTTGAAGACTGAGTGGATGATGAAATTCTAATAACTAATACCAGAAATACTATTTAAAACAATGTAAAAAAGTAAACATAAGCTCCTTTGTTTCCCTCTGAGAAGTATTGCAATCCATTGTCAGAAATCATAAGGACAGCTGGAAAGCTTTCCACAGAGAACACTAGTGAGCATAACTCCAGGAAATATCAAAGCAGAAGGCTATACATGGCACATTTACCTAAGCAGAATTTATAGCTGCTAGCTCATGAGGGACAGCTATGATATTTTCCAAAATACTCCACCCTCATGAAAAATCAAAGGGATCTTTTTTTAACAAGACTAGGAAAAAAACCCCTGTGTCCATGTTGTGTCTTGTCTGCAGTTCTTTTTGATAACCACTTTAAATATGGGTGGCACCTCTGGCACTGTCAGGCTGGTCAGCTTTCCAGTGGCATAAAAGGAACAAATGCTTGCATCCAGTGTACAAGCTAATTTGCAGCCAGCTTTGGACCACTGTACTGATACTTGATCAAAAGTTGATCATGCAATGCAGCAAATAATTTGTCTTTGTCTGCATTTCATTTTTACACACTGCACAAAATTTCAGAAGTGATTTAGCTTGTTAAAAAGAAGACAGTTGTTTCATTGCTGTATATTCTGTTGCACTTTCACTCTTCTTCTAATCCATAGCAATACAGTAAGGAAAGTGGGCAACTGAGTCCAGCTTCTGGTTTCTGTGTCCTCATAGACTGACTTCATTGAACACAGAATCACAGAATCGCAGAATCACAGAATCGTATAGGTTGGAAAAGACCTTTAAGATCATCGAGTCCAACCATAAACCTAACACTACCAAGACCACCACTATACCATGTCCCTAAGCACCTCATCCAAATGTCCTTTAAATACCTCCAGGGATGGCGACTCAACCACTTCCCTGGGCAGCCTGTTCCAATGCTTGACAACCCTTTCAGTGAAGAAAAATTTCCTAATATCCAGTCTAAACCTCCCCTGGCGCAACTTGAGACCATTTCCTCTTGTCCTATCACTTGTTACCTGGGAGAAGAGACCGACCCCCACCTCTCTACAAGCTCCTTTCAGGTAGTTGTAGAGAGCAATAAGGTCTCCCCTCAGCCTCCTTTTCTCCAGGCTGAACAACCCCAGTTCCCTCAGCCGCTCCTCATTAGACTTGTTCTCCAGACCCTTCACCAGCTTCCTTGCCCTTCTCTGGACACGCTCCAGCACCTCAATGTCCCTCTTGTAGTGGGGGGCCCAAAGCTGAACACAGTATTCGAGGTGCGGCCTCACCAGTGCCGAGTACAGGGGCACGATCACTTCCCTAGTCCTGCTGGCCACGCTATTTCTGATACAAGCCAGGATGCCATTGGCTTTCTTGGCCGCCTGGGCACACTGCTGGCTCATGTTCAGGCGGCTGTCAACCAACACCCCCAGGTCCTTTTCTGCCAGGCAACTTTCCAGCCACTCTTCCCCAAGCCTGTAGCGTTGCATGGGGTTGCTGTGGACCAAGTGCAGGACCTTGCACTTGGCTTTGTTAAACCTCATACAATTGACCTCGGCCCATCGATCCAGCCTGTCCAGATCCCTCTGCAGAGCCTTCCTACCCTCCAGCAGATCAACACTCCCACACAACTTGGTGTCATCTGCAAACTTACTGAGAGTGCACTCGATCCCTTCGTCCAGATCATTGATAAAGATGTTAAACAGAACTGGCCCCAACACAGAGCCTTGGGGAACACCGCTTGTGACCGGCCGCCAACTGGAGTAAACTCCATTCACCACCACAATGTGTTGAGCTCCAAAGGCAAGGTCAGGAACAAGATCAATTTTCCTCCTTGGGTATTTCACTCCATGTCCCTCAATGGAGTGAAAGTCTTTGAGTCTGCCATACTGGTGAGGGAAGATGTGCAAAACTTCTGGGGATGGTGGTGAAATTAATAGGCACGTAAGGGATTTATATCTTTGGAGCACTCCATGTAGAAATATAAAAAAGCTCAATGGATGACAGAAGCCAGATAAAATACTTTTTTCTCTCCAAGTTCGAGTTGTAATGCTGAGAACCCATGTAGGGCACAGCCTCCAGTGGCCCACATAGAACTGTTTTCAGCCTCAGGCAGGCTCATATGGCCAGATTTTTTAAACATATCAGAAAAATGCAAATACAAGATGATATATTAATGGTCATTCATTATGTGGTATTCTCTCCCCTCTGAATCAGTTATAACTAGTGCTATAATGCAACACCTAATGTTGGTGATAGTATAAAAGTTTTTGGATATTATGTTGTGTTATGTTCTTAAATGAAGCCCATTAATAGTCACTAATAGTATTTGAGAACCTTTCATAAGATCTGTAGAGCTAGTAGGGAATTTCTAGCAAAATGAAAATAAAAAATTATTTTCCAAGCACCTATGAAAAATAATTTTAATAAATAAATATTTTAAAATATACTTATAATATACTACTTATTATGTCATTTGCATGGGTTATTATGTTATTTGCATTGCAAACTTTATGGCTAACTAAAATTCTCTGTGCAGTGCTAATGAGGAAAGTATTCATTCCACATCCTAAATTGTTTTGTAATGTTCATTCGTGTTGTTGAATTGCTTCTTGTTTTCACAATGTATCTAGTAGTATGACAGCACTTGGTGAAGGTTCCTGAATGCAAATTGTGTGTTACATTGTAATGTACTGCCGGAAAAGACTATCATACACACAAGCCATATAGTGTACTTTTAAGCATAGGTCTGTCTTCATTTCCATTCTCAAACAGACCTGAAGATAGCCTGTGCTTTCTTGCTTTATGGCATTTGCAACAAATAAAAGAATAACAACAGAAGTCATGGTTCCACTTCTTTAGAAAGTGGATTTCTTGAGAAATGATTGACAATATTTTAGCAGTTTTCCCTTGAAACCATAGTTGTTTTTCCAAAATGATTGATTCCATTAAACCTGAACTGTTCTTTTATCATTAAACATCCAGGAAAAGTTAATAACACATATTCAAAAAACTTAATGCATTCGTACCTCATTAATATTTTAAAAATGCAGAATGGCTTTTAAATATGTGTGAAACAATTATGGGACAGTCTCATTCTGAGTAGAATACAGTTGGCCTGGAACAATTCCTACAAATTTAACTAAAGTTGGACCAGAATTTTAGAAACCTTCTTTTAAGATTACTGGGAAGAGAACCTTCCAGCAATATCACAGATGTAGTGTAAGACAGCTTGATACAAAATATGAAAATGAGAAGTCCAAGAGGACATTAGGAAAAACTGCAATACCAAACCAGTGAAAAATAATATTTATAATATCTTCTAGGCAATTTATGCACAATAGCCTCTACAATGTGGGTAATTACCTAATTTTGTTTCCTTTTTAAAGGTGAGGCAATTCAGGCACGTATTTTCAAAAGTTTCTGGCTTGTAGATAGTTGAACAATTCCAACTGAAATCAATGATAGTTGTGAGTTTGCAATTCTACTGAAAAATCATGAATAATGTATTTTAAATTAGATACCCAGAAAGCAAGATGCACTAAATATGCCATTTCTGAAAACATGTCCATATATGATGCAAGCTGTGCTCCAAAAGATTCAGCCTTAAAGCTGGAGCTAAAATGGGAACAGTTCCAGCTTAAACCACTAGAGTCTGTACTGATGGCATTAATAGAAATAAGTACTGGGTTCCTGTGTTTTATCTCACAGACGCTGAATTACCAAAGTGAAACTATGACTCAATATACATTTCCTGTACGGTAATTTTCTATGCTTCCATTATGCTAAAAAGTTGCAAAAATAAACAGCCATTTCTCCATTACTTAATTCTCAAGTGATGAATAAAATCCTTATTCTTCTGTAACATGGTGCTGTGGTGGGTTAAACTTGTTTGGCTGTCAGATGCCCACCCAGCTACTCTCTCACTCCTCTTCCCAGGACACGGGGAAAAAGTAAGATAGAAAACCTCACGGATCGAGATAAAGACAGAGAGATCACTTACGAATTACCATCATGGCCAAAACATACTTGACTTAGGGAAGATGGAACAGATCCTCCTGGAAGTTATGTCAAGGCATATGGGTGACAGGGAGGTGATTAGAGACAGCCAGCATAGCTTCACCAAGAACAAATCGTGCCTAACTAATCTAGTGGCCTTCTATGATGGACTGACTGCACTGGTGGGTAAGGGAAGAGCAACTGATGTCATCTGCCTTGACTTCTGTAAGGCCTTTGACACGGTCCCACAAAACATCCTTGTCGCTAATTTGGAGAGATATGTATTTGATGGACGGACCATTCAATGGATAAGGAATTGTCTGGATGGACACATCCAAAGAGTTGCAGTCAATGGCGGCATCTCCAAATGGAGATCAGTAACAAGTGGTGTCCCTCAAGGGTCCATACTGGGACAAGTACTGTTCAGTATCTTTATTAATGACACAGTGGGATTGAGTGCACCCTCAGCAAATTTGTGGATGACACCAAGCTGAGTGGTGCAGTTGATTTGCTTGAGGGAAGGACCTTGACAGGCCTGAGAAGTGGGCCCATGTGAACCTCATGAAGTTCAACAAGGCCACGTGCAAGATCCTGCACCTGGGTTGGGGCAACCCCAGTATCAATACAGACTGGGGGATGAATGGATTGAGAGCAGCCCTGCGGAGAAGGAGTTGGGGGTACTGATGGATGAATAATTGGACATGAGCCAGCAATGTGCACTCCCAGCCCAGAAAGCCAACTGTATCCTGGGCTGCATACAACGAAGGGTGGCCAGCAGGTCGAGGGAGGTGATCCTGCCCCTCTACTCCACTCTTGTGATGCCAGGAGGCTTTGGAAGAGTTTAATAACAAACTGTGTAAGATCCTAACAGAAAAAAAGTGTTTCCAGCATGAAAAAATAGTACCGTTAAACTGGTTGGCTCACTTCAGGGCAAAATATGCATCTTACAATTTCATACAAACAAAACTAGGAACTTAGACATATGCATGTGTTAAGGCAAAGGGGACACTTTTTTTTTTTAAATTCTCTTTAAAGTAATTCAGCTTTAGCATCTGTTATTGCTTTAGCATTTATCATGAACTCATCTTAAACTCCTGACCCCAAATTCACCTCACCCTTGTCAGAATCAATGGGGCTGCAGTAATGTTCTATGGTTTGCTCAGTCATTAGCAAACTATGCCTTAATTACCTTCATCCTGCTCTTCAAAATCATAGACTGAGGAATTGCTGTTATATACTGTAAAATATCATATTAATTAATAATCTTAATAATTTAGCACAGCTTTTGGCTAAGGATGCCAAATCCAGTCCAAATTTCACACTATTCGTAGATTTCTTTAATACCTAAAGTAGCAAATCAAAAGTATCTATATTGACAACTTTCTCTTAGCTGTCTACTTTTTATACAATAACACTTATAATTCATTTTAAAATACCAGTGTTCAGAAAAGAATCTTTCTTGAATGTATCCTTTCCTGAGTGATTCACACATTGTATATCATAAACCTGAGGACCAAACTACAAATGATTCCTTCTTCTTAGATAATGTACATGTGAAATGCTTCTTTACAGGTCTAGTTTGGAGACTGGTAGAAAGAAATGGTAGAAAGAAATCAATTAACGTAGTGAACACTAACCTGGCTACTAAATCCATAGATTATATAATAATAACATGGAAACAGGAATAGACCTCTGGGCCACTGTGGCTAAGTGCCTGCCTGCTGCTCTTGCAGCACCAAGACCCCTGGGTGCCCTGGGTCTTCCATCTGCGAGGAATTTTTTCCCCCGGGGCAGACAGGCACTGACGAGGCAGGACAGGGTGTCTCCCATGCTCCCTGGTCCAGCCGCTACACCTTTTGCACAGGATGAGCAGAGCAGGAGATGACTACAAGGACTTCATGTTACAGCAAGACTTTGGATGACGTCCTCTGCTCACACGAGCCCTGGGAGGGAGCGTGGCTTGCAGAAGGAGTGCCCGAGCCCTGTGCTGAAGCGGGGCTCCCTCCGTCCTAGGGGAAGGGCTCTGCTGGACTCCTCCAGGCTGAGAGCACAGGCAACCCTGCCCTCAGCTAACGAGCTACCTGGCTGCTTGTGGCGCAGCAGGAGAAGCCCCTGGCCGAGGCCAAGCTGCGACCTGGCTCTTGGCCCTGCCGTGGTGACACCGGGAGCCTGCTGCACAGGGTCACAGGGAGGGAGCCCAGCAGGCTGTCCCAGCTGTGCCCAGTGCATGGCCACCAAGGGCAGGGACGGCCCCCAGCCCCGGGGCACAGGGACCGCCTCGGGGCCAGTACCCCAAAGGTCTTCCTCCTGGGGGCCCTGCCACCCCCATGTCACAGTGCCACCACCCGGCAACGCGGCGTCACCATGCCCAGGCAGGACAAAAGGGGCATCCTCCCGTGCCCCACCGCCAGCCTGCCAGGCTGTGCCCTCAGGACAGAGCTGGCCAGGGGCTGCCCCATGGCATGGGAGAGGACATCTCTGAGGGGCCAGAGGGATTAATTGGAGGGGCTGAGGGGGGAAGACTCGAGGCTGGACGAGGATGCTAGAGGTTCTCTGCTGCAATCCCAGCTCCTGGCGGGGCTACATGCAAAGCTACATCTGCGGGATGGCAGTCCTGCTTCATCCTTCCTTTGGGGAATGGAGACGAGCTCCTGGGGAGAGGAGAAGCGCCACAAACACCTGGAGGTGCCCATGGCTGTCAGGCCTTTTCAGCTGGATAGCAGTGGCAAAGGTTGGCTTGGTGGCCTGCCAAGACCCTGGGAAGGCATTCTTGGTGCTTGAGGAGCACTGCAGAGCTCGCCCACCTCATCCCCTGCAGAGCCCGTGGCAGCGGCAGTAAGGAATGGGCTGCAAAGACTTTGCAAGGGATATCAGAGCCAGCACCTTCCCCAGTGCTTTGGAGCACCCGCTGGGGTCCTGCCGGGCACGGGAAGGATTCTCACCCCCCAGGCCGATCTGTCTAGGGGCTCTTGCCACTCTCGGAAGCCCCTGAGATGGATCCGGGCTGCGGGAGGGAAGGGGTCGGGCACTGGTGGCGTCCCTGGCAGGTGTGACCACCCCGTGGGGCCGGGAGGCAGGTCTTGCTCACGTGCTCAGGGAACAGCCGATCGATCGCCAGCTCTGGGGTCAGGAAGGAATTTTTCCCTCCGGGGCAGACTGGCACTGGTCCCTGGGGGTGTTTTGCCTTCCTCTGCAGCATTGAGCACGGCCCCTTGCCAGGGCTCCTCTGGGCCATTTTGGGCAAGTGACTGCCTGCTGCTCTTGCAGCACCGAGATGCCACTGGTGCCCTGGGTCTGCGGTCAGGAGGGATTTCCCCCCCCACCCCGGGGCAGATTGGCACTGGTCCCCAGGGTTTTTTTTCCTTCCTCTGCAGCATGGAACAGAGCCCCTTGCCAGGGCTCCTCTGAGCTGTTTTGGATAAGTTCCTGCCTGCTGCTCTTGCAGCAATTAGATGCTTCTTTTTCACCATAAAGATGCCACTGATGCCCTGGGTCTGGGTCAGGAAGGAATTTTTCCCTCTGGGGAGATTGGCACTGGTCCCCAGGGAGGTTTTGCCTTACTCGGCTGCACTGAGCACAGCCCTTTGCCAGGGCTTCTCTGGGCCATTTTGTCTGAGTGCCTGCCCGCTGTTCTCGCAGCATGAAGACACCGCAGGTGCCCTGGATCTCTCGGGAGCTGCCACTTTCAGCTGTCCCTGAAAGCAATAAAAGTGCAGTTTTCTCCTTGATCCGCTGTTCATGTTATGTGTACACCGGTCTTGGTCTGGGAGCCTTGTCCTGCAGCTGTGCTGTCAGCAATGGCATGTGTGCTCATGCCTACGGGCCTGGCAGCACCCTGGCAGAGCTGGGGGGGTTGGTTGGTTGCCCAAGCCTAGCCCAGGTCAAGGTGTCTCAGCAGCCGGAGCGCAAGACATGTTCTGCCGCTGCCCCTGGCCACTCACACTCAGCCTCGGGGATGCACTAAGAGCTGCCTCCAGCACCTGGTGCTCCACACGCCCGCGTTTCTTCCCATGCAGGTCTGCTTAGGCACTTGCATGGTGCATCTGGGGTGGTGGGCAAAGCCCTGCTGCACATCACATACTCATCCCGCTTTCTGCTCCACATTCCTAGCTCTGCACAGAGATGCTGCCCTCCTGTGCCAGTCGCAGCTTGCAGGGGAGTAGAGAGGGAAATGAGAAGAAGACATCCTCACAGCTCCATCCGGGAGCACTCAAGATGGTGTTTGTGCAATGGGGACAAGTGGGAGCTCCCACGAACACAAGCCTCACCCCGTCTTTGCCGCTTGGTGCAAGGTGGCAGTCGGCAAAGGGGCTGGCCTGCCTTCTCAGGGCAGCTTTTGTTTCCAAGGACCAAGGTCTCAGCTGGGTCCACAGCATGAAGTGGCATGTGGTCTGTTGCCTGAAGCATTGCACTGAAGTGTAGCAGCCCTCCATGTGCCAGAGGTGCCGGCTGCCCTCTCCTGCAGAAGCCCAGGCCATGGCCGTTGCTCGGGAAGGTGACTCTGCAGAGGTGCAAGGCAGGACAGGGTCACTAGTGATAAGCTCTGGGACAGCCTGAGGAGGTTTGAGGGATGGTGGGCTAGTGAGGCCTTTCACTCTGCTCCACAACGTACCAAATACAGTGGCGCACGTTTCAAATGTTGTTATGCTAATGCCCACAGTATGAGGAATAAACAAGAGGCACTGGAAGCTTTGGCTCAGTCCCAGAGCTATGACAAAGTTGGCCCAAGTGGGAAGAGTCCTGTGACTGGAGTGCTGTGATGGACGGTTATAGGCCCCTCAGGAGAGACGGGCAGGGCAGGCGAGGCGGAGGGGTAGCGCTGTGCAAAGGAGGGGTTGGACTGTACAGTGCTTGCAGTTGGGGGTGACACAGTTGAGAGCCTCTGGGTAAGGATGAGGGGAAAAGCTAGTAAAGCAGATGTTGTTGTAGGAGTCTGCTATAGATCACCCAGCCAGGATGAGATCACCAACGTATTAGTCTATAAGGAATAAACCCCCCCTTTAAATCAGTTGCCCTTGTCCTTATGGGCGACTTCAACTTCCCCAATGTGTCATACAGCAGACACAAAGGTCTAGGAAGTTCCTGAAGCACGCTGAAGGCAACATTTTCATACAGGTACTAAGGAAGCAGGGAGGGAGGTGCTGATCTCTTTTGTCTGGTGTCTGGTGATAGGACACAAGGGAATCGCTTAATGTCAAGGGAAGGCCAGACTGGGTATTAGGAAAATGTTCTTCACTGAGAGGGTGGTCAAGCACCAGAATAAGCTCCCCAGGGAAGCAGTCATGGCCCCAAGCCTGTTGGTGTTCAAGAAGCACATGGTTTATCTTTTGGTTGCCCTGTCAGGAGTTGGACTCAATGATCCTCATGGGTCCCTTCCAACTCAGGATTCTGTGATTCTATATCCTGTATTTAACTGTCTCGTAAGTACTTTTCACTCAAACAGTAACTTACATGAACTTTGTGAGAGAGGAGGAATGAGTCCATTTATATGATAGCTGCAATTTTTTTACATCATTTTGGTGATTTAGAAATTTAAAAAGCAGTTACCTTGCAACCTGCACAACAATTAGGATAAAAAGGAAACAGTATATATGACAGAGCATATGATGTCTAGTATCTAATGAACTTCACAATACATTATAATTAGCTCAAAAAGTAAGTTTTCCAAGACAATACTATGTTCTGAATAGGACACCATAATGGAATGTGGAAAAGAGGATTAAATTCATGGCTTTATCATTCCTATGGGCAAGTCATTCAATCCTTCTGTTACACAGTCATCCGTCTCCATAATGGGATTAAAAATCCTGTCTCTAACTCTCCGTTCATCTGGTGCATCTAAGACCAGATACTAACTCACCCTGGCACAGAGTTACCAGTTACAGAGAGAGTTTGTGTGAGCAAATGCATACAGATGCAAGTATAGATCACCTCTTGCTGGATTGTAAACTCCCTGGGACTTAGACTGTCTGTTTCTGTGTATCACTTTCTATGATCTATACGGATCACCACAGTGAAGTCATCCCTGCCTTAAGGATCGGTTTTAGCACACTTTCAGTATTCTGGTCTTCAGAGCTAGAACATTCAAACCTGTTATTTTTTGTTAAATAGGTCTTCTATACATATTCTCCATATTCTGTTCTTCATACCATATAGCGAAGACTAGTTTCTAATTTAATCCTCTGTAAGGACTTATTATACATATATACAGGTTTTTGAAAGCAGATCCTAGAATGTGGCTTGCATCACTTGATTTTAGTGTCATACTCACCAACCTGTATTTGACATTCATTTGGATTTTTTCTATGTACCTGAGTGCCCCAGAATATTAGTGAATTTGTCAAGAGTGTTATTTTGTGCATCTGCACAGATAGAATATTAGAAATCAGGTATTTATGAGAAGGAATATAATCCTCGAGTTGGAAAGGTGACTGAGTGTCAGCAGTCTTTGATTAATGTCATTCCCTCAGGGCAGAACAGCACTAGTGCTGCTTGTCATTAGAATTTTATTAAGACTACATAACTACATTTTCCCACCGCTTTGTTAACTATTATGCCTACTCTGAATCTTCCACTTGCGTCCTTATAATTGAATTTACATTGCTGCTTGTGATAGAGAAATTGGGTAAGAAAGTTGTTGCACCAAACACACTTCTTTTTCTTTTCTTCACTAACATCTGAAGAATACTTAGTGTGTAACCTTAGCACAGACAAGCTGATCCAAACTCTTGTGCAGCATCCAAGTCATCTCTGAGTTCGTGTTCTTTCTTGGTTTTTGTTGGATGTGCTTCTGCCTAGTCTTAACCTATCAAGTCTAAATAACTTAGTTAGATGCATATGTCCTATTATCAACAGTGGATCTGGTAGCAACCCAAACTGGAATAGCAGACCCAAGTGACTTTTTCTTAAAGTGCTCTAAAAAGTATCTCATTTTAGCATCTTTGCTGTCACTGACCACAGACTGAAGAATTATTTTGAGGGTTTTGTCCTTAATTTCTCCTTTTTTATATTACACAGAATGTTCAGCTTCACCAATGGTCTCTTTGAAAAAGAAAGATAATGTCTTGATTTATATTAAGAGCAGCCAAGCCTAGTGTATAAATAAAGGAACTAAGATTCAGGAGATCAAGGTTCGAGTTTTTCACTGACCTGACAGGTTATGCAAGCCAAAATGATACCATTCTCTTTGGTCAAATGACAAAAATCTACTGTGTTTGCTGTTCAAATATGACCTGAACTGTGCAGATGACCTTTCTGCTTGCAGAGATGTAGGAGTATGTCCCTGGTCACCTGGAACAAGATCCAAAATCCACTAAAGTTATCCCTTCAAAGAAACCTTCTCACTGACTCACATGGATTCTGAATTAGGCCCTTAGTTTAACTTTGTGGTTAAGTTTAATGTATTAGGGCTCTCAAGATGCAAGGAGTTTCCCAGGAGTGAATGAGTGATGAGGGGAAACTGACGATATAAGAGACTCCCTTCATCATTAATCATGAGGAAATGCCATTTGGTGAAATTATTTCAGTTTAAATTTCAGTCACAGTGTAACCTTTAAGATGTCTTACCTCGAGACAAGTACATTAAACTTTGAAAAATGCAAACATCTGTAATAATACCAGAGCACTGAAAAATAGAGCCTGTGAAATATGCTCACTTTTACTGAGTCTTTTTTTTTTTCCCCAGAAAAAAGGTTGACTAAAAGTTTTCCTCCTTCCAAATAATCAGGGTTTGGCAATTCTTGATTCTTCAGTATTAGCAATACTTACTAGGAGTGAGCAGCCAAATAACAGGAGACCACGTGACAGAACACCATCAGGAATGTATTCATTGATGGCATTTTTAGATTTTAAAAGCCATTAGCCATCTTCAGTTTTAGGAATTCCTATCACAGACATTTTCACACAGAATCTGACCTGATACTTTTACTGAAAAGGTCTGGAAAGAAACAGGAACAATCTGGTAAGTTACATGAACAGTCCTGGAAGTATCACAGCACAGGCGCACCTAAGGGAGATCCAGAATACATTCTGATATTCTTCAGGATGCTCTAATTTTTTATCATAGAGTTCTAATAGTCCTAGACTTGAGAGAGGAACAAAGCCATTGCTTTTGTACCCAGTTTGGGAATATCCACTGGATACTTTGCATTCATTTCTCATGTATGTAACTGTCCATTTCCCTTTCAGATCCAATTATTCTAACAGTTTTCTAGATTTCATTGATAGCAGTATTCACGAATAGAGTTTATGTGAATTAGGCATTACAATAAACTTTCCAGTGACATCTACACCATTTGGTTACATCTACTACAGCTGTCAGTGGAGAAGAAATAATATTTTCCTACTTATTCTGAAGAAATGTATTTCACCATTCAGTTCTCCCTTTTCCAGAAGAATGAAGGTTATTGTTCTTCTAATTTAATCTTTAAAAAGACACTCCAGCTGCCCTCTTCTTAAATTTAAATTTCCTCTGTTTAAATGATGTTTTTGCTCTTTCTGAACATACCAGGCCATGCACTGAGGATCAGTAATTCCAATTCTAAATTTTGCCTTAAAGACAGTATTTTATATCCTTTTCTCATATTCAACCTCTATATAAAGTATGCTCTTACTGAAGTTCTGTTTTATGGTAAAACAAACAAAACATTTAAGAATACTTCCAAAGTATTCCAAAGTGTAACAAAACGACCACAAGAAGAGTAATTCAAGTGATCCTTTTAGAATACACATTACACTTATGTGCAATTTAAATCCCTACTACAAAGGGATCCAGCTATTTACCACGCTCTGTATCAACAATTGGCAAATGTTAAAAGAGATGCAAGACAGGTTAAGAAAGAACTAACTAAATGATCTTAAGTCAGTTAGTAGCTACCCTAAGGTTATTCATTAATTAATTCAGAAACAAATATGATGCATTTTGAGCTGAAAACACTGGAAGCAAGTTAAAAGCACCAGTCTTCTTTTAAATTGGGATGATATTTATAGAACCCCCTCCAACACAAATGGTGAATGAAACGGTACTAGCTCCCAAGCAGAAAGATCTCCAGGACTAAGCTACCATGAAACAAGATGCCTGAACGGAGAGGACAACGCATCCCTGTTTGAATTGTATATGACCTGTTCTCAGCTATGCACGTGATGATGCTATTCCAGCCTGTTAGAGGTGGCAAGGGGAAATCTCTGAAGCTATCACAACATGCTGTGAAACCTCAGTAATGCCATACTACAGCTGAGTGACTGCTCATGTGATCTGTAATGGGAAAGACAATGTTCTCAATGTGAGCAAACTAATAGAAGGCATGCTTGATGAGAAAGGAGTGATTCCCTTGAGTGGGGTGAACCTGCAAGTCATACAGAATACTTACGAATCTCATCACCCTGTCACCTTATTTGAAAGCTCATCCCCCTGGCATTTTTAATATAAGCACATATTATTAATAATTCCAAAGCAAACATTGTCTCTATATATTCTTATTAAAGAAAGGGCCAAACATCCAGACATGCTAGTTGTAATATTCAATGCCTGAATTTGGCTTGGCTGGTACAATGATGAAAGCCATGTAGGAACAGATACCTAACATGATAAACAGAATGATCAAAGATGTAATTTTAGCAGGAATAACTCAATCTTCTTAGTTGTAAATTTAGTCAGAAATGCAACAAATACAAATCTTTGGATGTTAATAGAAATAAATTTTAAAATATTTATTTAAGAGAGTGAAGTAAAGAAGGCAGAGTAACTAACCTTGTAAAATGAGGGATAACTTAATATATGGAGGCAAAATTAACCTGTGGTATCAATGGGAAGTGAAGCTGGGCTTGAAAAAATAGCCATGCCAAGGAAAATTAGTTAATAATTATGAAGAACTGTTGTAACTTAATAGCCTCTAAAACAAGAAGATAAAAACAACTAAATTTGATTAAAGCATTTAATAATGGTAGTCATAATTTATTAATTCAATTATTACTTCAACCATTGGCTGTATGAAGAAAATTTCGTAACCAATGCTAACTTAAATATTTTACCTAATATTCATTATTTTATTTGCTTTTATGAGCTACCTTATCATTTGTATTTACATAATTTTAATTATATTGTTCCCTTAGAGATGTGGGATAAGTGAAGATAGTAATGAAGCACAGGATACTGGACAATCTATCTTCTTCATGAAAAATGGATTATAAATTGACAAATGAATCTTGAAAGTGCTACAGTTCTAATTCTATTGCTAAAAGAGAAGCATAATGACGTTAATTTGCCTAATGTGCATTAAACAATTAAACTCAGAAAATGGAAAACCACATTGACTTTCATATAATGTTTCATACAATGTTATAGAAACTGACTGCAGTTGAAACACAGGCTGTTTTATGAATAAAACACTTCATTGTTCTTCATGATGATTTTTTGACTGTTGTATCCTGGGGTTTTTAAATGTATATTTTTCAGATTAAAAACCATCTCACAAATTATTAAAAAGGAGTGTGCTGCAGGGCAATAACATTTAAAATCTTATCAATACAATCATTGTCTCTATATTGTTCTGTTTATTGCCCTTCCAAGTCTAATATATTTACTGAAGTCTGAAGTCACTAGGTTGTCACAGTTTGGGCTCAAAAAATGCCTTTACAAAAAGGCATAACAAATTTCAAGAAAGCAGATTTTACTGAACTGACACGATAAATGTGTAAGATTTCTTTGGGAAACATGTTTATTAGAAAAATGGTTTAGGAGAGTTCGTAGCTCCTTGAAGAAACTCTTTAAGAATGCACATGAAAGTATTCCAGTGCAAGGAATGGGAAGAATAGTTCTAGCTAAATTAGCTCTTCAATGATTTAGGCTAATTACTAAGAAGAAGTATGACAAGCAGGCAAAAATAGAGGACAGTATTAGAATCATAGAATCATTCAGGTTGGAAAAGACCTTTAAGACAATCAAGTCCAACTGTTAACCTAGCACTGCCAACTCCACCACTGAACTATGTCCCTAAGCGCCACGTCTACATGTCTTTCAAGTACCTCCAGGGATGGTGACTCAACCACTTCCCTGGGCAGCCTGTTTCAATGCTTGACAACCCTTTCAGTGAAGAAATTTTCCCTAATGAGCAATCTAACCCACCCCCCCCACCCCCCCAACCCCCCCTCCCCCCCGGCACAACTTGAGGCCATTTCCTCTCATCTTACCACTTGTTACTTGGGAGGAGAGACCAACACCCACCTCATTACAACCTCCTGTCAGGTAGTTCACAGAATCACAGAATCACAGAATCATATAGGTTGGAAAAGACCTTTAAGATCATTGAGTCCAACCGTAAACCTAACACTACCAAGACCACCACTATACCATGTCCCTAAGCACCTCATCCAAACGTCCTTTAAATACGTCCAGGGATGGCGACTCAACCACTTCCCTGGGCAGCCTGTTCCAATGCTTGATAACCCTTTCAGTGAAGAAAAATTTCCTAATATCCAGTCTAAACCTCCCCTGGCGCAACTTGAGACCATTTCCTCTTGTCCTATCACTTGTTACCTGGGAGAAGAGACTGACCCCCACCTCTCTACAACCTCCTTTCAGGTAGCTGTAGAGAGCAATAAGGTCTCCCCTCAGCCTTCTTTTCTCCAAGCTAAACAACCCCAGTTCCCTCAGCTGCTGCTCATAAGACTTGTGCTCTAGACCCTTCACCAGCTTCCTTGCCCTTCTCTGGACACGCTCCAGCACCTCAATGTCTCTCTTGTAGTGAGGGACCCAAAACTGAACACAGTATTCAAGGTGCGGCCTCACCAGTGCTGAGTACAGGGGCACGATCACTTCCCTAGTCCTGCTGGCCACGCTATTTCTGATACAAGCCAGGATGCCATTGGCTTTCTTGGCCACCTGGGCACATTGCCGGCTCATGTTCAGGCGGCTGTCAACCAACACCCCCAGGTCCTTTTCTGCCAGGCAGCTTTCCAGCCACTCTTCCCCAAGAGTTGCATGGGGTTGCTGTGGCCCAAGTGCAGGACCTTGCACTTAGCCTTTTGAACCCCATACAATTGGCCCCAGCCCATTGATCCAGCCTGTCCAGGTCCCTCTGTAGACCCTTCCTACCCTCAAGCAGATCAACATTCCCGCACAACTTGGTGTCATCTGCAAACTTACTGAGGGTGCACTTGATCCCTTCGTCCAGATCATTGATAAAGATGTTAAACAGGACTGGCCCCAACACAGAGCCCTGGGGAACACCGCTTGTGACCGGCCAGCAACTGGAGTAAACTCTATTCACCACAACTCTTTGCGCCCAGTCATCCAGCCAGTTCTTTACCCAGCGAAGAGTACACCCGTCCAAGCCATGAGCAGCCAGTTTGTCCAGGAGAATGCTGTGGGAAACCGTGTCAAAGGCTTTACTAAAGTCTAGGTAGACAGCATCCACAGCCTTTTCCTCATCCACTAGGCAGGTAAACTTGTTGTAGAAGGAGATCAGGTTGGTGAAGCAGGACCTGCCTTTCCTGAACCCATGCTGGCTGGGCTTGATCCCTTGGTTATTCTCTACATGCCGTGTGATGGCACTCAGGATGATCTGCTCCATCAGCTTGCCCGGTACCGAGGTCAGACTGACAGGCCTGTAGTTCCCCGGATCCTCCTTCCTGCCCTTCTTGTAGATGGGCATCACATTCGCTAATCTCCAGTCAACTGGGACCTCCCCAGTTAGCCAGGACTGCTGGTAAATGATGGAAAGGAGCTTGGTAAGCACACCTGCCAGTTCCTTCAGTACTCTCGGGTGGATCTCATCCAGCCCCATAGACTTATGTATGTCTAAGTGGTGGTGTAGCAGGTCACTAACCATTTCCCCTTGGATTATGGGGGCTTCATGCTGCTCCTCATCCCTGTCTTCCAGCTCAGGGGGCTGGGTACCCAGAGAACAACTGGTCTTACTGTTAAACACTGAGGCAAAGAAGGCATTAAGTACCTCAGCCTTTTCCTCATCCTTTGTCACGATGTTTCCCCCCGTGTCCAAAAAAGGATGGAGATTCTCCTTAGCCCTCCTTTTGCTGTTCATGTATTTATAGAAACATTTTTTATTGTCTTTTATGGCAGTAGCCAGATTACGTTCTAGTTGGGCTTTGGCCCTTCTAGTTTTCTCCCTTCCTAACCTCACAACATCTTTGTAGTCCTTTTGAGTTGCCTGTCTCTTCTTCCAAAGATCGTAAACTCTCTTTTTTCCTGAGTTCCAGCCAGAGCTCTCTGTTCAGCCAGGACGGACTTCTTCCCCGCCGGCTCGTCTTTCAGCACATGGGTACAGCCTGCTCCTGTGCCTTTAAGATTTCCTTCCTGAAGAATGTCCAGCCCTCGTGGACTCCTTTGCCCTTCAGGACTGCCTCCCAAGGGACTCTGTCAACCAGGCTCCTAAACAGGTCAAAGTCTGCCCTCTGGAAGTCCAAGGCAGCAGTTCTGCTGACCCTCCCTCCTTACTTCTCTGAGAATCGAAAAGTCTATCATTTTGTGATCCCTATGCCCAAGACAGCCTCCAACCAACGTCACCCACAAGTCCTTCTCTGTTCACAAACAACAGGTCCAGCAGGACGCCTTCCCTAGCTGGCTCACTCACCAGCTGTGTCAGGAAGTTATCTTCCACACATTCCAGGAACCTCCTACACTGTTTCCTCTCTGCTGTATTGTATTTCCAGCAGATATCTGGTAAGTTGAAGTCACCCATGAGAACAAGGGCTAGCCATTGTGAGACTTCTCCCAGCTGCTTATAGAATATTTCATCTGCCTTTTCATCCTGGTTGGGTTGTCTATAGCAGACTCCCACCATGATATCTGCCTTGTTGGCCTTCCCCCTGATTCTTACCCATAAACACTCAACCCTATCTTCAGCAGCATTGAGTTCTAGACAATCAAAACACTCCCTAACATACAGAGCCACCCCACTGCCTCTCCTTCCTTGCCTATCCCTTCTGAAGAGTTTATAGCCATCCATTGCAGCACTCCAGTTGTGCGAGTCATCCCACCATGTTTCCATGATGGCAACTATGTCATAGTTTTTCTGCTGCACAATGACTTCCACCTCCTCCTGTTTGTTGCCCATTCTGTGCGCATTGCTGTGGATGCACTTCAGTTGGCCTAGTGATCCTGCCACCTTTTTGGGGGAGAAGCTCTAATTCCTACGTGACCATTCTCAGGCACTTCCGCGGTTTCTAACACATCCATAACCCTCGTGTCTTTGCTGCCGCATGGATCTCCATCCCCTGCATCCACTGAGATGGCAGACCGAAGGACCTCACTAGCGTACCGTCCCTCAAACATTGGCATGCTGCCCCCAGGCTTATCTCTAGTCAGCCTGGTTTTATCCCTTCCCCTCTTCAAATCTAGTTTAAAACTCTTTCAACGAGCCCTGCTAATTCCTGTGCAAAGATCCTTTCCCCGCTTTGAGACAGGAGTACTCCGTCTGTCGCCAGCAGGCCTGCTGTCGTGTAGACCGACCCATGAGCAAAAAAACTAAAATCCTGCCAGTGACACCAGGCTCGGAGCCAGGTGCTGATCTGCTGGCTCTTCCTGTTCCTTCCCTCACCATTCCCTGCAACTGGAAGGATAGAGGAGAACAGTACATGTGCTCCTGATCCCTTAACCAGTCGTCCCAAGGCCCTGAAGTCTCTCTTGATTGCCCTCGGACTCCTTGTTGCAACTTCATCGCTGCTTACCTGAAAAAGCAATAATGGATAATAATCTGAGGGCCGCACCAGGGTAGGAATCTTTCTCTTCACATCTTTAACCCAGGCCCCAGGGACACAGCAGACTTCCCCAAGAAGTGGAGTCTCCTATGACAATGACCGCCTTTTTTCTTTATGGAAGCAGTTTTGATGCAGGGCCTAGGCCGACTTAACCTCGGCAACACCTCCAAGCTAGATGAACCACCATCCTCGTCACTGTTCGGTTCCACTTGCAGAGCCTCATGCCTATCATGCCAGGGCACCTGGGAAGGTGGAGCGCTCACGGAGGAGACGCGCCTGCTGCGCCAGGCAGGAACTCGTCGCCATTGCCCCCTGCCCCTTAAGTCTCTGTGTTCAGCCAGGCGGAGCGAGGATAGGGAATGCTCCGAATCACGCGTCCTGTCTGCCTGCCGGGCCTGTCCCGGGGAAGGTAGGGCGCGAGTCCAGCAGTCCATCTCTCTCTCGCGCTCCCTGATACTCCTCACCCTACTCACCTCCTCCCGGAGCTCTGTCACTAAGCAGAGGAGTTCCTCTACCCGGGCGCACCTCCCACAGCTCTGCTCACTGCTGCCCGCTGGTACTGGCACAGGAGCAGGGCTCACCCTGCAGCCTGGCACCTGGGCAGGCAAATGCAGAAGATGAGATACAACTAGGCAAGACTACGAAAGTGTAATAAGAAAACAGTCTTTGGTGGTGATAGGAAGATTAGAGAACAACTTGGTGCACTGCAAAACAAATGAAGCTGAGAAGACGAAGGAGGTCCTAATGTCTTCTTAATGTCTTTTTTCTCTCCCCCCCCCCCCCCCCCTTTTTTTCCAAAGTCTTTACTGGAAAAGCTTAATGGCGATGAGGCTCTTGGCACAGTTAATACCTCTAACATGAACATGAAAGTCAGGCTAGGGCAGGGAGAGAATGTCTAAGGATAAAGTTTCATGAGGTAGGTGACCTGATTTAATGGCTTGCTGTTGCCAAAAGGGGAGATCCCATATGCTTTGCCACATGCAGACACAAACACCCATAAACCAGCGTTGTCAGCCACATACTCTGATTCTTTTGTGCTGGCTCTGGCATTTGTCTGACCCTGTGCTGGACCAGGTCAGCTTGCTAAATGGGCAAAAAGCAAATCCAGGAACAGTTACAGGAAGAAGCAATTGATTTTCCATCAGTAGTTGACAAGAAGAAGGTGGAGAACATGCAGGAAAACACTCGGTAATTCTATTGTAGAAAACACTAAGGCGGCCTTCCCTGATGTAGTCTATCCACCTACAGACACTGTCAATGAAGAAGGGTGAGGGCTAATCAAGAGTTCAGAGAAGGGCAACAGAAATTAATAAAATCACAGAAAACATGACTACCAGAGAGAACTCTGGGACTTGAGATTATTTATTCCAAAAAAGACTGATGAGAAAAATGACAACAGTCTTTATTCAGGTAAGCAGTACGTAATAAAGCAAAAGGAATTAAAAAGGAAAGAAGCTGACTATGAAAACTGTCTGTAGAGGAAGATACCAATCTGGGGCATTGGTCTGCAGAGAAGGTAAGGATGAAAGTGGAAAAATCTTTCATGGGATTAGAAAGGTTAGAGAGGCCAAATATGGGAAAATATGAAATGAAGAAAGGACAAAAATAGAAGGGAACAAAAAGTGATGACATATAGCTGACTGTTGTGAGGAAAAGGAGAGGCCCACTGAGGGATAGTTTTTAATTTTTTTTTTTCAGCCAGAAAGCACTACTGGCTTTAATTTCTAGAAGAAACAATTTATTTTTTAAAAATCTTTATTTACTGATACAGTAGTTTATTCTGGTTACAAACTGCAGCAGTCTGATATGGAATAAACTCATGTAAGTCACCAGAAGAAGACGTTATTTCCAGGAATCACACCAAGAGAAATCAATTTTGAAATTAAAAAAGCTGCCAGGTAAATTGTACATTTTTGTCATCTTCTGTGATCATGTTCCCTCCCTAGCCAAAATTACGCACTTTTCAGAGGTCTGCTTCCAGGTCTTCTTCAAAAAGTACCTACAACCTGGTTTGCAGAAGCTGACAGTGATAGAAATTTAAGAACTCAGACTGTAAACATAGAGAGTTGTCATGCCAAATACTCTTATACAATAGAAGATGCCACAACAAAAAGTGCCAACCAGAACTGAACCCAGGCAGATTCAACTCAGAAATAAGAAAATGCATTTAACAGTGTTTCAGAACCAGAATAAACTCCTGCAAAAGGGGTTCTCTCTCTCCTGATGTTTGCAAATCATGACCCAGTACCTTTCCGGAATATGTGTGTTACTATACCACAAGGATTTTATGTCAGCGCAAGGTTTTTGCTAGGCTATCTAATAAACGAAAGATTGTAAACATAAAACTGGTTTCTTTTGCCTCACAGTCAAGGCATACATGTATTGGGATGCCAGGGGACACCAATTCCTGGTATTATTGCTTAACTGATTATTACTTCACATGGAAGATAGAATACCTTAAAAAATTATCTAAGCACGACAAAGCTGCATTTTGCTAAACTAGATTCAGATTGTGCTGCCCTGCCGGTCGTCCCAGGGGGAAAAAAATAATGAAACTTCGCTGTTCGAATAGACAGCATGTCTGTAAGTAGCTGGTATTTGTCGGCTGGCAATGCTTGTGAAAACTGCAATGCCGTATTTATATTTTTATTTATGTATATGAGGTTTCCAGCTACTCATCCTTGAGTCGACACTGCCCGTGCCACGGCACTGCCGCTGCCGAGTCAGCGGGCTCTGCGCACGAGTTACGGGAAGCGCCAGAGCAAACACCGCAGTTGCTCGGCGGCACCCCCGGTCTTTCCTGAAACTTCCCATTTCCAACCCAGAAAACAGACACATGACGCAATGCAGCCAGACGTGGCCTTGGGAGGAGCCGCGCGCCTCAACCAGCTGCACCGGCCTCAGGTGACAGCAGCCGGCACCGAGTGCTCCGCCCGGCGGGGCGGGGCCACCGCGGCGGGGCGGGGCCACCGCGGCGGGGCGGGGCGGTGGCGGTGCCGCGGCGTCCCGCGCCGGAAGCGGTGCGCCGTGCAGCAGGCGGGGTGCCGTTGCTAGGCGGAAGTGCGGCGGCGGGCGGCGGTTGGCGTTTAAAGGCTCCGAGGCGGTAAAAGAGCGGCGAGTGGCGGCAGGAGGAGAGGGTCGGTGGGGCTCCCGTTCCGTCATCCGCCCCGCCTCGAGGGCGGCTGTGCTTCCCCGCCCCAGCAGCCCCCGGGCGCAGCGGGGAGATGGTTTCTAGAGCCGCCGATCGGCTGCTGATCGTCGTCTCCGTCCTGGAAGGTAAACGGGAGGGCGGGAGGGTCGCGCCCTCGGCCTCCTGGCTGCTGGTCGTCGTCTCCGTCCTAGACGGAAAATGGGGGGTGGTCGCTGCCGCCGGATCTGTTTTCTCTGTGGAGTGAGCGGGATAAGTCGAGCTGTATTTAATAACCTGGTTATATTAATAAAGCTATGGATCTACCTATCTTAAAGCCAGGATAGACTACCCCCAGTTTGTTTCTGGAGGTATTTACCCGAAGTATTATTTAAAAGGAATGATGAGAGCATCATTCTTCTCCTGAAAAAAAATCTCCCTTTTTGCATTGCAAAACTGGCCTAGCCTGTGCTGTCGTTTAAACCCCACAGCGCTGCCGTTCCTGGTGGGTGCAGAGAATCGTTTGCCACCGTTCCCTCTGAATCAAGCCTGTATGTAGGCAAAGGCAGCCCTGCTTCGTGTTAGTCCTCTCTTTCTCTAGCTACAGACAGCGGCATCGCTAGTCCTTCCTTATGGGCTGCGGAGGCTCAGTTCTCGCTGGCTGGCTGTGGAGTCTTTTCAGCTGGATCACACTTCAGGAAAGCTTTTGACCAAAATATTGGAGTCCAGCCAATGTCTTACGATGATCAGGATCGTTTCATGTGTCTGCCGCTCTTTTTTTTAAAGTAGTATTCTGGTGTTTCTGTCCTTTATTAGCAATCTGCTGTAAGCTTCTTTTTTAGTGTTGACTCGAATACCTAGCTAATCATGCTTCATCTTGTATTTCTACAGATTATAGTTACTGAGGTGTAATTACTATGTGTGTGGGGGTTTGTTTGGATGGTTTTTTCTGGTTTGGGTTGTTTGGGGGTTTTTTGGCTGAATGCGTTCTCTTTGTCAAGTAAATGCTATTATCTCCCTGTCCATTTATGTAGTTTGCCAAGGCAGCTTTAAAATAAGATCCTGTCTTCTGATGTGCATGCAGTCCCTCCCCACACTGTGATACATGTACATTTTTTAAGTGTTTGCTTCATTTTGTTGTTTAAATTACTGATCAGAATACGGGATGATGTTGAACCCAGGACAAATCCTGTACACCTTTAGGCACTCTCCTAATCTAGTAGTGATTTTTTTTTTTTCAGCAACAAGTGGTTGGAAAAACACCTTTCACTGCTTCCATTAGATTGTGTTTTGCTGCTCTGCAGTAGAGGCAAAACATTCAACCTCTGTTGATCACTTCACAGAATCATATAGGTTGGAAAAGACCTTTAAGATCATCAAGTCCAACTGTAAACCTAACACTACCAAGACCACCACTACACCATGTCCCTAAGCACCTCATCCAAACGTATTTTAAATACTTCCAGGGATGGTGACTCAACCACTTCCCTGGGCAGCCTGTTCCAATGCTTGATAACCCTTTCAGGGAAGTAAAATTTCCTAATATCCAGGCTAAATCTCCCCTGGTGCAACTTGAGGCCATTTCCTCTCATCCTATGGCTTGTTACTTGGGAAAAGAGACCGACTCCCACCTCTCTACAACCTCCTTTCAGGTAGCTGTAGAGAGTGATAAGGTCTCCCCTCAGCCTCCTTTTCTCCAAGCTAAACAACTCCACTTCCCTCAGCCACTGCTCATCAGACTTGTGCTCTAGACCCTTCACCAGCTTCGTTGCCCTTCTTTGGACACTTGATCTGTTTGTTGCCCTTCTTCGGACACTTGATCTATTCCCAATCATAGATTTCTCAAAAATAAATCATACTAGTTGCCTAGTTTCATTCTGTCTTTGTTCTTTGTTACTTAATGTCTTGCTATTTCTGGATGCTTCACAAATAGTCTGTTTCATGTTATGTTCTTCTGTCTTCTGCATGGTGGGAAGATGTTTTTTCTAATATGAAGAACACAGCTTTAGAGTAAGTGCAGGGAAGATTATATAGGAAATGTATTTTCTTGTAATTGGTTTTATGGCATAAATCTGAGCTCTCACTACTTCTTTTACTGATGGCGTGTGGCAATTACTCTTTTACAGGGCGGTATTTTCCAAAACGACCCAAGCACATGCTCATAGTTGAAGCAAAGTTTGATGGTGAACAGTTGGCTACTGATCCTGTAGAGCATAACGATCAGCCAGAATTTGCTACGGAATTGGCTTGGGAACTTGATAGGAAAGCACTTCATCAGCACAGGTAACATTAGAAAGTTAAATCTTATTTCAAGATAAAATTTAATTTTCTTGTCTTTACAGCTACTGAAATACAATTTTTGTGTTACTATCATCTGAATTTTTTTTAAGAAACTTTCTTTTAGCTGTGCACTGATCTACCACATTGCCACAACAGACACAAATAGTATGTGGCAAGATAAGTGATGTTTAAAAATTCTAAAGGGTATGTTTTTACACTACTGAAAAATACCCAAGAGCGTATAGCAAATTAATAATGCTATGGTTCAAGCATTGGATTCAAGCTATCTTATGTATACTGTGACACAGAATTAAGTTAACTTCAAGCCTGAAAAGCCTATGTAAAATATTTTTTAAAATGTCAAATAGAAGAGCTGAGAAATTGAATAAGGCTTCCATAACTGTCATTTGGTTTTCACTGACAGATTATAATATTACCTCTGTATTTTCAAAGAAGTTAAAAAGTCTATATTATCTTTGATGTTTGACAAGAGGAAAACGCCTAAATGTACTGTCTGCTAGACACCTTATCTATGCATCTCAGTATTGTTAGGTGCTTTGCACAAAAATCTTTGCATAAGTCCTATTTTTAAGATACCGTCACAAGTGAAATTCCAATCTCATGTGAGGTACAGTGCTTATTTCTTGTACATGGATGAGATTGAATTTATTTGTCACTAACATTTTTTTAATAGCCCTTGAGGCTCTGTGAGACTCCAATACACTCCTCTTACAAAATTAATCCACTTGTTCATTCTCTCACTTAATGATGAATCTTTAGATGTTCAATATAAACTCATTTTCTGACCTACTGAAACTAATTATGTAGAAATTTTGTATCATTGGTATGAAACTTGGTATTGAAACTTACAAATATTTTTGTGAACTAATTGCAGAGATAACTTTTACATTTTGGATTTCAACTGAGTTGTTCTTTCAGGCTGCAGCGTACACCTATCAAGCTCCAGTGTTTTGCGTTGGATCCTGTAACTTCAGCTAAAGAGAATATAGGCTATATTGTACTTGATTTAAGGGCTGTGCAGGAAAAGAAACAGGTATGTTATGGGGTATAAAGCTTTAAAAATTTATGTGTCAACTACAGTACTGTTACAGATAGTAGAATTTGAATTAAGGCACAGGCATAACTTTTGAGTCCTGTTTTAGAGTAAGACTCCTAGTTGATCGTGTACTTTTTTTTTTTAGAAGAGAGACATCTTGAATGCATATAAGAACATGGGCAAATGAAAATACTTTTCTACTAATCTTGCACTTCTGAATTTGAGAATTGGGACACTTGTAAGCAATACTTTTAAGCAATTCCATGATTTAATTGCCTGGAACAATTTATCAAAGCAATTTATATTGAGCAATTGAATTGCCTCTCCATCATCAAATAAAGGCTTAAATTTTTTTAATGAGCCTCTGTGGAAGATGTGTTAGGTGATCAGAAGTTCTAGCCCTTTAACACAGCATAGAGTAAGCATAATAGAATTATTTATATACATTTAATTAATCAAAATTCTATGTTGTGTTTGATCAAAACATAACTCTGATATGGGTCATAACAGGACCCTGGTGTCTTATTTTGACATCACACTACATATGTGATTCATATGACTTACTGTGCACTTTCAGTTGAGAACTTGAACATTTTCACTTCGAATTAAAGATTTATGGCATATTTTTCTTGCTAACTTGTTTACTGTACAAATTGGTGGAAAACGGTATGTTCAGCTAATCTTCCAGGAATCATTCTGTAGAATCTTTTAGTATAATAGTGTACTCAAAATAGACTGAATTTTTGGAAGTAAAACCTAAGGTATATTTCTGTAAACGAAGTAGAAATGCTTGAGCAAGTCTAATTTTGCTGTAACAATATTATATTATTTTCCTGTTTTTTAAATGCTTTTGGTTTTTATTTTTGTTTTTAATTACGTAGGCACCAAAATGGTATCCTCTGCTTAGTAACAAGTACACTAAATTTAAATCTGAAATACAAGTAGGTGTTGTGTTGGAGACTGATTCAAAAGCACTGGTCAATGGTTTTAAAGCAAAGGAGGCACCCCCTAGAGAAGGGAAGGGTAAGTAACATAAGAATATCACTCACTCTTGAATTGAAAATGTTCCTGTGCCAGATGAACATATCACTTGTTGCAAATGTGTTGTTTTAAGTCTCAGGAGAATTTTAATTTCATAGCATTTCCAATGCAAATCCTTCACAGCTGATTAATGTACCTTGTGGTAATAACTTTCCAAGGAAGCTTTACTGTGGTAATTGTGTGACTTTCAGATGGACGGAGTTGCAAACCAACTGATCTTTAAAATCAGAATCAGGGACTCATTGTTTACTCCTATGGGCATTTTACTCATATTTCAGGGCTTTAGAAAGTTCTGTAATGAAAGAAATAAGAAAAGAGCCTCTTTACAGAATGCAGTTTAAGTAGTTTGGGCTTGGAATTATAAATTAGTGCAATATTTCATTTGTTGGGTAGACTGCTTCTCTTTTCTGATGAGTTTTTCATCTAACCTAAATCATTCAGTACTTAAGTCATGTTCCATTGATAAGTTTTTGTAGTAACATCTACTTTAACTGTTGGGACTTACTCCACTTCTGGATTCCCTTGTACATTCCTCTCAAAAGTAATTAGTGAAATGTGTCAAAAATCTATTAGAACTCAAATACTAACGCTAGTAGGTGTCTTTATTTATGTGCTGTGCTTTTCAGTAACTTTTTTATCTGGGATTTTTTAAATGCAAGTTAGTAGTTTAAAAAAAACAAAACCAAACCCTTAGAAACTTGATTAAAAAAAGAGCCCCAAAACAAAAACAAATTTACCCCCTCCTCATCCCCCACCCAAAAGCCTATTTATGTAACTTCTAAAAACTGAGCCTCTGTTACAAGTAGTGGATTTTCTCCTACTTACTTTACAAAACTTTGTGTTCTTGCCCTGAGGGTAACTTTTTCCTAATTCTAAATTCACCATCTGCTTATAATGATCTGTGGCTGTGGTTTTGTAAAAACTAAGTGGTCAGTGGCAGGAAGTGTTTTACAAGGTTTCTGGCCCAGACTTCGATGACTTGGCTGCATTGCAAGAGTGGTTAAAGCAGTATTGAAGTTCCAGTGTAATCGCTTAGCTTACTTCATCCTTTCAGGTTCACAAAAAAGCACAGGGGATTTTGCATACTGTAAAGTTTGTAAAGGAGGCAAGGAACTATTGTAAATTATTTGTTAATTTGCACTTCCCTTGTGATCTTTCTGCCTGGAAGCTCTCCTACCCCTCATGGCACTGGCAGAAAATACAAGAAATCCCTTCTGCCTTCACCCAGCACTGTCTTCCACTTCATGCTTTCTGTGCAATAATTGATAAAACAAGTTTGCCAGCTTTTCCCTTTCTTCTGTCGTCTCAAGATTAGTCCATACCATATTTAGGCAATGGAGGAAAACAAATGTGTAGTTTTTCATAGGTTTCAAGTTAATATTGCAAGCATTTTGAGTACAACAAAGCTAGACTACCCAGTTCTAGTCTAGGCAGATAATTAAGGAGATGCTTTCCTTTTAGGATTCATACACTTCGATTTTTATTTTTTAAATTTTTTTTGCTTCACTGACCTAAGTGGTCTAAAGTTTCCAGTGTTTGAAATGGAGCCTTTTGGTTCACAACCAGAAGTGCTGTGTGATTATTACTATTTGGTGTAACCTGAGGTGCTTTGAAATGTATTGAATTACTGGCACTATAGAGTAGAAACTAGTAAACCAGAATACAAACAGTGGTTTATGCACTGAAGACTTAAGATGAAAAATCTTCAAATGAAATGTTCCAAAGGTCTGTGGAATGAGACATCATATTTCTTTCAACAATTGAACAGGTTGTCATATGCAGTTACTGTCTTGCATTTCCTTTAATGAGTACAATAAAGAAACAGCATGGTAGACTCTCACCTAATGAAATAAAGTTCCAGTCACTATAATGTTACTCACTGTAACATTAAATAAAAATATGCACTAGCATTCTGTCTAGCATAGTGTTCAGAATAACATCTGTGCCCACTGAATAGAAATTAATTTCAGAATTTTTTTGTAGCTATACCTAAGTATACTTTGGTATTTTTTGTGTTGAAATGCTTTGGAACCAAGCATCAAGATCTTCATTTGTAGTTTTTCTTTCCACATGTACAATAATTAAAGGTGAAATTACAATTATGTATTATTCCTGCAGCAATTAATAAGGTCACAATTTACTTAATTTTTTTCTTCTCTCTTAGCATCTGCCGTTCTTTCTGGACTGGACCCTAAAAGTATTGTACCAGTCTTGAATGAAGAAGAGGGCTATCATCAAATTGGACCAGCAGAGTATTGCAGAGACTACTTTGTCTTGTCTGTAACCATTGCATTTGCCACACAGTTGGAACAGGTTTGTTTCCTTGCTATATGTAGTTTAAGAAGTACTATCCTACATTTATATTTTTGCCCTCCCATGCCTTATTTTTAGTTAGGATTTTTTATTGTCTTGTAAGTTTCTTTCAATAAATAGCCTTGTCCCATATTGAATTAATATACATTAATTTGAATTTTTAAACTTTATGTAGTGCTTGCATGTCAAATTAAAGATCAGATTTCTTTTGGAGCACTAAAATTGCACTTACTTTAAGTTATGCACTTTTATGAAATACATTCATTTATATTACAATATACAAAAAGTCTGTGTATGGATAATATCAGTCTTCAGTGTGGTGCCCATGTGCTGAAATTCAAACAAGACTAAATACCTTTCAGATGCGTTTCGATATATGAAAAAGTAGAGTTTATATGTTGCCTAAGGGAAGGACTTACTAGCTTGGATGAAGTGCCATGCTAATGTGGTTATTTCAGCTTTAGACCTCAGCTGCTGTGTTTATGCTGTACTGTACCAGACTGATACACATTGTCTGATTTAAAAATATAGTTATGCCCAAGTTACTGTGAAAGTCACAACTCCAAGCCAACGTGTTTTTAATTGATCTATAACTCATAGTGTATGATAAACTCTCCTCAGTCTTGTCATCTTTTTTCAGAGAAAATATTTTCTATGTCAGAATTATAGGGCCCTGTAAAGTAAATTTACGGTGATCACTCTGGGGTAGCTTGTGCCTTTTTAGGCATTGAATTCACAGTTGCAGTGGCTACAGGACGAAGTAGCTGTTTCTGGCATTTCCAGTCTTTTATTCAATCACATAAGTTATTATATAACTCGGTATCTAATCTTCATTGTTTATTTACACTATAAATATTTTGTGGAGATACTACTTATTTCTGAATGTTTGTGCAATGCTTGACATTATTGAATATATTATGTTAGTTACAGCCCTTGGTGCTGATAAATCTTAAAGGTAATTCAAAATGGATCATTTTGCAAGTTATTGGTATGCTTGTAAAGTAAGGGTTTTTTTTTAAATTCGGCTTGAATATTAATACAAAAGTTTTCATTTTATGTGTGTAGTGCAAGCTAGGATTTAGATCAGCTGCTTGGTAATTTGAGATCACTTTAAGCTCTTTAATTTCCAAGCTAATGCTTAAGGATTACTGTAACTGTACATTAATGAGATACACATTCTTCTTTTCTGCATCTTTTTTAGTTAGTTCCTAGTACTATGAAGCTTCCTGAACGACAGCCTGAGTTTTTTTTCTACTATTCATTGCTGGGAAATGATGTCACAAATGAACCTTTCACTGATTTAATTAATCCAAACTTTGAGCCAGAAAGAGCTTCAGTTCGAATACGTAGTACAGCTGATGTCCTTCAAGTTTATCTTTGTGCACAGTCAAAATTGCAGGTAAGCTGTTTCTTCTCAAATGTGAATGAAAAATAAGTAGTGAAAATAAAAGAAATAGAATATGGCTCAGGCTGAAACTGGAAAGCTTTTCTCTTTCCAAAACTAGATTGTACTACCGTATTTTGGCTCAAACATAAGTTGAGTCTCTTGCTGATACGAGGGAAACCCTAGCAGCAAGTTTCCCAGGTCAGATGGAGTGCAGTCTCTTTAGTAGTCACTATAGTAAGCTGGGTTACATGTCATGATAAAAGGTACTGCTGAAATATGATATTCCCAAAGAGCTAGTGTGGCATTCTCAAGAGCTCTGAGCTCTGGGACCTGCTCTGCAATCGGACCATCTGCAACCCGTGGTCCTCCTTTGTGCTGCCTGTGATAACTTCACCCACACCAGCTGCTCAGGTCAGTCTTGCCTAAGTTCTAAAATCACTGTCCTCAGCACTCTTTGTGAATAATAAGAGAGGTCTGGCTTTTTTCCCCACTGCTTAGCCAAATACTATTTTTAAACACACTACAGCCATATTTGGGCTGTTCTGGGATATTGCTTATCTTTAGCTGTGCCTTTAAATGGGGGACATGGTTTAGTGGTGGAGTTGAGAGTGTTAGGTTTACGGTTGGACTCGATCTTAAGGGTCTTTTCCAACCTAAATGATTCTATGATTCTAAATATTGGGTAGTATTGAAACTGTTTATGGCAATCTGTGTGGTTCACACTTAACTCATTACAAAATGAGACCATTTGGTTGAGGGTAATACAGGGTTTCTAATAACATAGCTGGTAAATAAGATGGTTACACAAAGTAGTAAGTCTTGGATCTGGACCCTTTTAAAGTTATTTTTCTTAAACTTCTACAGACCATTCTAGTTTTGTTATCCAGGTTAGTTTAAGAATGTTTCTGTTTAAGTCTTACGGTGTTTCAGATTTTTTTGGTCTCAACTTTAAATGTTTTTCTAATGATAGTTTTTGGAGAAACATGCATTGATGTGTTTGGAATTTAATCTTAGTCTATGGTCTTGAAACAAAGTATTTAATATAGCATGTATATATGTACACATACAGAGAATTAGGCATGTTTTCATCATGTTAAAGAATGACTTTCTGAACAAGCGTTGCTGTGAGGTCAGATCCACATCTTGATTTACAGTTTTCTTTCTCTGACTTCTCACTCAGCTTCTTAAAATTTAAGATATAGGATCAGAGTACTGTATTCTGATCCTTAATATTTAATTTATTTTTTTCTGAAAATGAAGACTTCAGTTGTAAAAGGTGCTAGCTGCCGGACTGGGGGAGGTGTATATATATTGTGTATGATTTTATTTGTATATACGTGTGTATGTACGATATGTGTAGGCACCTAGGTGTGTATATTGGCATCTGACACCTTTTAGCATTAAAGTCTTCATTAAGTGTAATAAATATTAAGGATCAGAATACAGTGTTCTGATCTGCTAAAACAGAACTGAAGTGACTCTTATTTGGTAAAGAGCAAGTTGGTATGTAAATTTCAAAGAGTAACTTTCACTGAGGAAAATAAATTACCTTAGTGTGTTGGTTTTTAAGATCTGTCTTTTACTTAGGTGTATAAATATTATAAATATTATAAATACTTAGCTGTATAAAGCTGTGGAAGGAAGAAAGAGTTGAGTCAAGTTTTGAAAATGGAATAATGAGTCTTACTGGGAATTAAGAACCCAGTAACTTAATTCCAAAAATCCTTGCTATTTAAGTGGTGTCTAAATATATGCATAAAGGCTGAGCTTTCAAATAACTTTCTTCTTTACCTTGCAGTCGTGCATTTTATATGCCTGTACATTAAGGGCAAGGGTCTGTGCTGTGTTTTAGAAGCCACAGACTATTGAATTTGTCCCTCCAGAAGGGATGATATGACAGGTCCTCAGAAGGGCAGTGCAGTGATCTGCTACTGTGCAAGCACTGGGCAAATCCTACCTGCTCAATACTGAAATTTCATAGCTGCTGTTATACTCCTCAAAACACATGTTCTCAGCATACAGGGACTAGACTAGGGATGATCATTTTAATTTGTTGTATTTATGCTACCTTTAGTAGAGGCTGAACAGACCGGTCAAGTGGAAATGCACATACCGGTTACTTTCTAGCACTTTTGTATTTATACAGATCCATCTTTGCTGTGGGGACCAGTCTCTTGGAAGCACTGAAATACCCCTGTCTGGACTACTGAAGAAAGGGAATGTGGAGATCGATCAACACCCTGTGGTAATAGAAGGAGCATTTATCCTTGTTCCACCAAATAGAGCTAAACAGAAACTGCCACAGTTGCCTTTGGATATGGCTCCTACTGTTGGGATATCTGTAATTCTGCAAAGGGAGAGCTTGAGTGCCCAGGTACAGCTTACTCATTTATTGTTGGTTTAGACACTGTTGCACAATTTGATGTTAAAAAAAATGGTATTTCTAAGTCATATTTGACAGTTAAGTATGTAAAAGAAAGAATAAGTTGCTTTATATGAATAATCCTTTCACTGCTTCATTTTTCTATGTCAGAAAAATAATCTCAAACTATAAAAATGTTGTAGACAGAATTTTTCAGTGCAAGCCATGATCAATAAGAAAACTATATCACTTCATTCAGCCTTTGATTCCTTTAAATGCTCCAACTGAGCCTAAAGACCCACCGGAGAGAGTTGTTTCATCTATTAGCGGAAAAACAGAGGGCCTGCAGCAGAGATCCCAGAATGTCCCATCTCAAGCTGACCACTCTTCTTCAACAGAAGATGAAGCAACAGAAAGTGAAGTGGAAAGTCTTAAGTTTGAAAAAGGCATGAAACTAAAGAAAAAGGGTATGTGGTATATAATTTTTTTCCCCAATTGTCAAGTGTGGTCTTGGATCATGTACTACTCATTTGTGATGATAAATTTCAGGCAAGTAAGAAGTACTTACATAAAACAAATAACAGGAGGAGACTAAGTGTTGTAATTTGAACTTGATGGTTGTTGAAAGCACTTGGAAAAGCCAGATTGGGGATTTAGTGGTCTGTAGATTACGAGTGACGTGGATGGTCATCAGCTTGAAAAATAATACCAGAAATGTTTGGAATTTCCAGAATTTGAGAACGGGAAGGTGCAGTACAACACCTATGAAGAAACTGACTTGCTCAATGAGGAGATAAAATGGTCTAATGTTCACATTTATTAAATAGAAAGGCAGGGGAAATGTGGGATTTTTAAGATTTCTAAGGAGTTTACTATGTGGATAACAAACTGTGAAAACAAACATTCATACTGTACAGATCCCTGGACAAAACCAAGCAACTGGGTTTTTTGATTATTTGTTTTTACATTATCCTTTTGTAGGAACTTGGTAGCCCACATAGCCTTCTAAGACTTCCCTTGTGTTATTTTTGATTTGAGGACCGGATTGGAGAGAAGTCAAAGAGGAAAAGAGATGAGAGAGGAAGAAATACTATAATGATACAGTAAAGCTCAGAAGAAAGAATGTTAGTTTGCTAAACATTACTGAACATGCATCTTCCTAAGAGATGATTTATGAATAAAGCCAAATAATTATTTTTCTAATGATATTTGTATTACTGTTCTTTTGAGATTGGTCCTAAAGACACCCAGTTCTATAGAGGAAAATCTGTGTCCTAGAATGTGCTCTCAGGATTGGTCTGCTAATTCAGCCAAATTTTCTTTTCATCCTAACTGATCTTATCTAAGCAAGGATTAAGTCCTTTATATGGAATGTATCAAGAAAAAGTATTGTGAACCTAGAAACTAGTTTGAATCTGCAGTTAAGAAATCCAGGATTGTGCTTTTTTAGTAATAGCAATAATAATTTTATAACAATCTTTTTTAGTAAGATGTAAAACATGTAATTTCACGCTTATCTTTCAGGGCTGGTGGCCGAGTCTTGCCAAGATGTTAACAAACTGTACACTGAAGAGCTTCCAGTTTTCAAATCAGAGAGCAGAGCCAAGTCACCTCTGTCAGATCTGCAAAATTCCAGTAATGCAAAATTTATTGAATTTAGTACATTGAATGAAAGTTGAATATAGTAGCAACTTAAATGAATTTTAACAGTAGGCTGTATGCAGTTTTTGTTCTCTTGTCTGTAACAGCCTTAAACTTCTCTTTATCCATTTCATTGCACCAAGCAATTTAGTGACATTTTACCCGAATGACTGAAAATTATTTAATTCTTATGTTGTGCTGATTAGCTGATGTAAAAGTATTATAGAATTTTTCTTTTATGTATTGTTACTGTTAATGCAAATAAAACACTCAAAAACAAGCAGGAAAAAAAATAAAGTCAATGCTAGCAATGATGTGTTTCTTCAGAAATGACAAAAATGGAAACATTTTAGATAATTATGAAGGAAGGGTATCAGAACTACTAGCACTTACAAAAGGCCTTTGAGTTCTTCTCTGACAGTTTCTTTGCCTCTTTCACTGCTTTACTATCTTAAACGTTTTTGGAGGATACCTTTCGGAGACCCTATGTGTAAAACTTGTGGTTTGACCTGTTCCTCCTTGGAGGCAGTATTGGATCCCAGTGTAAGGACTCAAGAAGCCTGGATGCTAGTGGACAGGCACTCACTGTAGCTGCTTCTTCCTAAATTATAAAATGGATGTCACAGTAGGTGGTTTCTGATCAAAGGGCATAAGCAGATGTGCTTTACAGGCCTAGCTAGAGCATTTTAGTTTATTTCAATAGTTAAACCTCAGCTTGGGACCAATAGTTGATGCTTCCTTACATGAGCACTGCAATTGACCTGGTACTCTGTCTTTTTCAGTCCCAAACTAAAGAGGCTAATTAATTCAAAGCAAGCTAAGTTATTACAAATGATTTTTTTTTTTTTTTTTGGTAAGCCCACTTCTTCTGCATGCCCTCAAGCTGGCTAGGAACAATTACATAAACTGTTGAAACTGAAGTCTTACAGTATCCCTCTGAAGGATTTAATATCTTGGATCTTAGTCTAAACTTTTCTTCAGTTGAGATAAACTTATGTAGTTTTGAAGATTAATAAAAAAAGGAAAAATACCACAGAATCTTTTAAGAAGATTTAAAGTATACTGGGGTTTTGGTTTTTTTTTTTTCCTTTGGAAGCAGTAACTTACAAGTAGAGTGGCTATTTTTTATACTATTAGCTTATATTACAAGGAATTGAAATATCTTGGGGAAGCAAGCTATCTGTACTTGCATTTAAAATGTGAGACTTATCTTTAATGTATTTTGTTATTTTGGGCAGAACAGATTATTAAAAATGCACACAAATTGTCTTCTGCATTTTCAGTTGATAATGATCCAGTAGCTGCATCTCAACCCAACCCTGTGGGTGCATCCAGTTGTTCTGAGCCTGTGTCAGCAGAAAAAATTGTCATTCCAGCAGCCTCTCACCATTTTTGCTTTTCAATAGACTTACGAAGTATACGTGGTCTGGAAGTTGGTTTTCCAATAAATTGCATTTTAAGGTACGATTTATTTTTGTTTTTCTTATTCTTGGTAATAACAATATCTTTCTTTTCAATACAAAGCCTTCATAATCTAAAGCTTGTTGGCCATGTACTGCCTGATGCCTTTTACTTTTACGTAGCTGATTTTCAGTAGTGAAATACTTTGGAATGTTCATCTGTCTCATCACTAAACTTCTGAGCATTAAAGATAATATGTAACCCTTCACATGCACTGTAATTTGTATTAAATCTCACTTGAATATCTGAGATCAGACAATATAGATCATCATTCAGTCCTTAGAGGAAAAGGAGGGTTACTTGTATCCTGCTGATCAAAGGAGTGATTTGTGTAGTTTTCCATGTCTCCACCAAGAACTCCTTGTAGTGTTTTAGTAAGAGACAGATCACCTGGTTTGTGTGTGACAGTGACTCTAAAGGAAACTCATTCTAGTCCTAAAAGTGAAGAACCAGCATAGTAAATGCATTATCATTCTGAGAGGTAGTATCAGGGTTTTTTAATAGTCTTTGCATACAGGAAGCAAGCCTTAGTAGGGAGAATTAGCATCTTTTGTTACATTAATTTGTGGAGTTACAAAAAAGACAAGCTTTTTGGATACATGAGTTTTGTGACTGAAGCAAAAGTAGAAAACTACCAGTGCTAGTTTGGAACAATTGCTTAGAGATTAGTTTGTTACTGATATCAACATGAAAGAAAAATATGGGAGCACTTGTGGAGAACAAGCAGATGTTAGCTGGGAAGTGAATGCTAAGTTGGAGTAATAGGAACTAAAAGGGTGAAGGACTGATTAAAAGTAAGGGTACTGAAGCAAGTATCTGTATGCAGGTTGGGGTTTGGTTGTTTTTTTAACATTGCCAGTGAAGAGAGAAACTTTCTTTTATCAACTTGTTTTGTTTTAGGTTTTCCTTAGAGTTTAGGACCAAGAGTTTGTAGATACAGTTATGATTTTGTTGTTTTAAAAAAAAAAAAAATTCTACTCATGGTATATTAGTTAGTGATGGCATATATGAATTCAGTGGTTCATAGTTTTTACAGTTTGCCTTCTAGTTTCTGTTAGAGCCCTTTTGGTGCACATGATGAAGCATATCTTTAAATGGTGATTAGATTTGAAAGGGTTGAATATTTGTGGCTGTGGAGGTGCATCTGCATTTGCTTTGCATTTGTTGTTCTGACAGTGTTTGGTTCAATACAGTTTTAACTGATCACCAGGAAGTCTATTTGTGTTAATGATTCTTGGAGTTTAAGCTTTGTTTGAACTAGGGTGAAAAGGTGGGGTTGGGGTGAGGGGGTGGAATATTTTAAAACACAACTAATACAGATTGCATCATTAATGGTTTTCTGTATAAGTTGTATTATTAAATAGTATGTGGAAAACAACGTACAATGGATGGAATTTTGTCACATAAAAGCTTTTTCACATAACATTCCAAAATAAATTTGCTTCAAAACAGTGACATCAAATAGATTTTGCTGTTTCATGCACTTCTATTTTTACAGTCAGTGATGAATATGGCAAGAAACTGAAGAGGACAAACATCCAAACACATAAATGCTAAGAAAAGTTGCAGGATAAAAAATTGCATTTTCACTGTATATTGGGAGCATTATTTCATTCAAGTCTGAACAAGCTCTTTAAACAGTTTTGCACAAGCAGTTGAAGTATGGAATTTTGTAAGTGGCAGCATTTGATGCAGCATTTATTTTAGTAGTAACTTAGCTGACAGCTGGCATCATCAATTTGAGCAAAGCAAAGTTCAAGAGGTTTTTGGCCTCCACTTTGTTGTAGTTTATCATACACTGAATTGTGCTGGTAGAGTAGTTTCAGGCCACGTTGTAAATCATATTGGTAAAATGATTTGACTTTCCTTTTAGTGAATTAAACTGTGGGAATTAAAAACTAAATTCTTCAAATGTGACTGATATTTTCAAGTGGTTCTGACAATGCGTATATGTATACTTAGTTATAAATTATTGCATGTTAGACCAGTCTTAGCTGTAAATGTAGTTATAAATGTTTCCAAGTAGCAATCTACATCTGAAATTAATATTCCTTTCTTCTATTTCTCTGCTTACTTTATATAATGATTGCAGAATTTTAGTAAAAGATTAATTCATACGGTTGTGAATGTACAGGTTAAAGCTTTAAAGCTTTTTTTGTCAAAATAATAGCAAATGTAAATCAAGCTGGATCCGTGCTGAAGTAAACAAACACATAGGAATATTTGAGAACTAAATTCTGTTGTTGGATGTATTTGTGCAAATTTTGCAAACTTTAATGCAAGTCGTGCTTCAGTAAAAGATGTCTAAAGTGGTTTTCTTGTTGCAGAAGGTATAAGAAAAAGGTATCTATTTATTAAATTATTATTTGATTATTTTTGTTACTGTTTTTATTAGGTACTCGTATCCATTTTTTGGCAGTGCAGCACCTATTATGACAAGCCCACCTGTAGAAGTCAGAAAGAACATGGAAGTCTGTCTTCCACAGTCTTACTGTGCATTTGACTTTGCAACTATACCTCATCAGCTTCAAGATACGTTCTTCAGGTGATAACTTGCATTCTTTTTATCTTAATTACACTTTTTCTATCTTTCATTGTAAATGCAGTCACAAGTTCAAATTTTTTACTTAAGATCATCAGTTTGAGAATTTAGTAAAGAATCCAAGTGCTAATGCCAATTGAATATTTAATACAATGCTCTTCCAGCTTCTCTATTACTTACATTTAAAGGCAGGGACTCCAAAATTCTTGCTTTTATCTCTCAACTGTTTATGCAGGGATCATTGCTTACAGAAACAATCCTGTTGCTGTAAGTTGTTAAATTAAAGGTTGATAGCATAGTTTTAACAAAACATTACTTTAAATGAAGTAGATAAGTTGTGTATTAAAAAGAAAAATAAAAAATGACTAACTGGTATCTTTGAAAATACAGCAAGTACTTAAGGAGCTGAATACAGTGTTGAGGGGTGTGGCACAATTTTCCCAGTAGTCCCACCAGCTTTCGATAACTGATTAAGATGTGGAATAAAGAATCATCAAAATAGTGGTATTTTGAAGGAAGAGGTGGAGGAGATGTATTCTGAGCGGCAGTGACTAAAATTTATTTATAGGTATTTGTAAATGAAGATGATCTAGGTCTGGTAAGATTATTCCATCAGTTTCACTGCAGCATTGTTCTTTCTAATAATTGGAGAAAGGAATGATAATCTGACCAAAGTGTGTCAGTGATGGAGAAGATACAAAGTCAGTCAGTCTCATTCGTCTGTGAGTGAGAGGCATCTCATTGTTTGACAATTGTGGCCATCACTGATTTGGGAAGTTACTTTTAGAACATGAGGTCCTTTTCCCAGATGACTAGGAATGCTTCCTCTTTTGTGTTGATGACTGACACTAAAATCACTTCTTTGTTTCAGATTACCTCTGCTGGTTGAATTGTGGCACAAGGATAAAACAACTAAAGACTTACTTCTAGGGGTGGCGAGACTTCAGCTTTCAAATGTTTTGGCTTCAGAAAAAACCCGGTTCTTGGGTGGTAATGGTGAACAATGCTGGCGTCAGACTTACAATGAAACAGTCAGTGTCACAGCAGCACAAGGGTAAAACTATTTTAAAAAATTACATTGTAGCAAGTTTTGAAGAATTGTTTGTTTAGTATTTCCCTGAAAAAGGGCAAACTCTTCGTGTTTACCTTTTTGAATAGGTAAACAGGCTGCAGAGTACTAGGGGTGGGAATAGGCATCCAAGAGATTAAAAGTTAAATTGCCACAGGCATATTGTGCAACCCCACACCACTACTAGAGTCATCATAATAAACCTTTCTATAATCTTGATCTTGGTTAAGCCTCACAGACAGATTAAAGAAATAAATAATTGGAAAAAATGTTATTGAGGCACTTTCCTGAGTAAGTTACTTAACAATTACAAAAAGCTGCTGATATTCCAGAAAATAGTTAAGACTGTTTGTCATATTATGCTTTTAGATGCAACTGACTTCAGCGAAAGTTAGGAGGACAGGTATATCCATAGAGTGGCGAGGTTTCCTATTTTAGGGTTATACCATATGACAGTAGCAGGGGTTTGAGCTTGTGTACATCGGAAGGAGCAGTGTTATTAGTTAATGTTCAGTCTGAAGATAAATGTTCATTTACTTGGGAGTGACATTCTTTTTTATGCATATGAAGAAACTTAATTTATAGTTACTTCTGTCCTGTATCCTTGTTGAAGACCTTGTTGAAGATGTGAACTGTGCTAGCAATCAGTGTCTAGACCCTTATTTTTCTCTGTGTGATAATGGAACTTGATTATGCTTTTAGAAAGAAATATAATTGCTATTAAAGCTGAGGTCAGTTTTAAACCTCTAATCCTACAGATAATTAAAACATGCTATATTTGAGACACAGGAAACTTCAGGTTACTGACACAAAGACTGATATCCTCCCTCCTCCCAAAGTGATAGAAAATTTGAATATAGAAAAATCTTTGACTTTGTTTAAACTTTTTTGTATGAAAGCCAGCATGGCCTGATTCTGTGGAGTTACTTTATGATCTCACTGTACATTAAGGTTCCCACTTTAACTAGTAATAAGTTTGTTAAAATGAAACCTGGTTTTGCTCAAAACTTAACCACTAGATGGCATTCTCAAAATGTGATCAGGTCTCTCCATTTTGCTGTGCTTTCTAGCTTTGCTTGTGTTGGTGTAACTTTCTTTTTACACTGATAGGTTAAACTGCCTTAATTACTCAGACTTCCGAGGTCCACTGCCTTGAATCTTGTTTTGTTTTTTAATCAGTGACTGATAGAAGGTTGTAGGAATTTAATGCACTAATTTATGTTAACTTTTGTGAAGTAAAAATGGTGTGGGTTTTATTTTCCCTTGCAAATAACTGTGTAGAAGATTGCACCTTTGTAGAAATATTTTAGTGTTGTCCTCTTGTATTTTCTGGAAGAGAATTTCTGTGGAAACGACAGCCATGGTTAATTCCTGCAGCCTTTTGTTGCAAATTGCTTGATATCCAATTCTGCAGCTTCCAGGCTTCAAGTGACTGTGTAATTGCCTTTGCATCATTGAGTAGTTATAACTGAAATTATAGTTTTGTTATCTGACCAAGTACAGGTCTACACTGCAGTGTATTTTCATGTTAGACTAGTGGTAACCTTCAGTTACATGATTTGTATGTATGCCTTCTCTTAATATCTTTCTGTGCAGAAAACTACCTTTGTTTACTATATTTTGCCTATGATTATAGAGATGAGACAGCCAGAGACTGTTGTACTTAAGCAGAAACTGCAACTAATTTCAAATTAGTTTATTAAAATATCTGTTATCTAGACGTTTTTTCACTGTACAAGAGCAGATAGATATTTAACCTATAAGTGGATTTGAAGTTGTCACTTCTCTGTGCTGAAGCTTCCAGAAATGTGTGTTTTAGTAATCCAAGGATGGCTTGCCACACATGATATGCTAAGTGACTTATACTGTGGATAACTAGAAAGTTACTGTTAACATTTAAAAAAGCAAGACTAATGAAATCCATTGAGTATCTTAGAATGAAGTCAGCAGCAATACCTGTATTCAACAGTTATATTTCTTAGAAAGATTTAAGACTGTAGGTACAATTTTGGATCATTCTCCTGTTACAGGGATGTGTTGATTATACTAAACTTAGTTAAATAGGTTCCCAATGACCAGTTATCTATTAAAGTCAGAAAGCTTACTGTAGATGTATAATGAGTCCTTAAGTTAAAACAATATACATGGGAGAGCATATTTGGGCTCTCACATAGGCAACTGCTTAGAGTCTGAGCTTACACGGAACCTTTTAGCACTTCAATTCTGCTGATTTGTGTGTTGTCTTACAATTAACATTCTGTATTTTTAAGGCAGTTTTCATTAAAATAACATTCTAATGCTATTTGTAGGTCAGGCAGCAGAATAGCAGAGCTTTCATATGCTATCACTTTGGAAGACTACGGGCTTGTGAAAATGCAAGAAGTTCTGGTGTCAGATTCTTCTCAAGTAAATTTTACATAAATCTTATCCTTTTTCCTTGAACACTTCTTTGAAAAGTTGGGTTTCCAGTTAAAAATCCACTGTCACTATATCAGTGTGTAGGTGCTGGTCAACAGCGGCATGTCCCTCACACTCAGCCTCGTTGTGCCCCAGAAAACCATCCAGAACCTCGAGAAACTCTTGAATACAAAGCAGCACTGGAGTTAGAAATGTGGAAGGAAATGCAAGAGGACATTTTTGAAAATCAGGTTTTTATTCTTTATGTTTATTTCCTAAACCGCATGACTGCCAGGGGAGCTTTAGCAGAGTTGGTGAGAGGAATATTAATGCATTTTTCTTAAACTTTGCCACTGTTTCAAATAAGAACTAAATTTTGGTCATATAGAATATTAAAACTTCAGATGTACACAAATATCTTCCATACTCTTAAGGAAGAAGGTTAATTCTTTTAAGTGACTGAAGTAGGTGCTAGGTAGTGAAATACAGAATACCCCCTTCACAATTTCTCCTTACTGTTTATGAAGTACAGTAGATATTCAAGATTCAAATTATTGGTGTTAAATATTAACATTGCATTTCTTTATTCTCAGTCAAAATCCATTGCTGTGTTTCTACTCTTGAAGTCATTCTAGGTGTTCTTAGTCCCATGCTTCTTTTTAAAAGATGCTGAGAATCTAGTGTCTATTTGTTAGGATATTTTTCTCAGACTTGGGCTTACTTTGCATTTGGTACTTAAGGGTAAGAAATATCTTTCACTATCAGAATCATACCTTGAGTTATATAAATCAGTGTACTAAACAGTTTTTAATTGTTTTGCTTCAAGGCTTAGTTCTGCTAGTATTCTCTCTTTTAAAATTGCACTTCCAACAACTTTGATTTGGTTCTCTGGTTTGGGGGTTTTGTTCCTATTTTGGCTTTTAAAAGCTTAAAAAGAAGGAAATGGCCCATATGCAAGCACTTGCAGAAGAATGGAAGAAAAGAGATATAGAGAGAGAAGCATTAGTGAAGAAAAAGGTAAGGAAACTCGTTCTTATACTTGCTGAAAGTCTCATCATAAATCTCATATCACTATAAAATTTGACAAGATATTTCGTAACTATAACATAGAATAAAGGGTCTGTGATTAGTCTTCACGCCTACTGGTATGCATGTATCTAGTCTACAACAGTGCAAAAAATTTAAAAATAACCCTTAGCATAGAATACTTGTTATAATCCCTTTAGGCTAGCTTGCTTTCTTTGGGGGCTTTTTAACTTTAATTGCCTTTCACTTGCATGGTTAAAAAGCACTTTTACAGCCCAACTGTGCATGGTAACCTGTTAGCCTTTATTGTATTAGAAAGAAAGGCTCTCCATAGTGATTTCATTATTAAGAGCTGGAGATTTGTTTTATATGTAAATTTCCAAACAAAAATTGTCAGTATTTTCTATCATAGCAAGAATAAATTCTTCACCTACCTAAAACATTATTTTTACTGCAACAAAAAAAAGCCTTTTTTTTTTTTCTTCTTCTTCTAGGTAACAGAATACACTGTTTTGGAGGAACAACTTCAGAACACCCTGAGAGATCTAGATAAGCGAGAACGACAGCTTTTTAGTGCTGAATCAGAGGTAAAAAGTATTTGGTCCTTTTAAACAATGCTATTGCATAGCTATTTCTATAAGGTTTGTTGAATTTTTCATATAGAGACAATCATGACGTGTATAAGAACTGAAATAGCCGCATTCATACTGATACATAGAGGAGCACTAATAGTTTAAGCCAAGTTTTGTTACAACTACACTTTTTCACTGAAATGGAAATTCAGTGAACTTTTAAATAGGTTGCTAGAATTGTAGAACTGTAAATTTTCTATTAATAGAATTAGAGTGTCAGTGGAGACATTTATATAACATCAGCATATCTCAATTTTAAGTTTAGTACTGTCAGGTGAACATTTTACATGTGTGTAAGACTGTCTTACTTCAAACAGTAATTGCTAGATTAACCATTGAAATAGGAGAAGGTGACAAAGAGAGCTGGGGAAAACTGCAATTGTCCAGGTTTTGTTATCCAGCAATTTGATAGAGTTCCTATTTTGTTTATTTTTTTATAGTGGTAGGGCCAAAGAAGATGCAGGAGAAACCAATAGCTACCACTGTTTCTAGATCTCACTGAATACCCCCAAGATGAGGAAATGGGGTGCGGCGAGTCCTCAGGGAAGCTAGTTATATGAAAAGAGAATGAAAGAAAATAAACTGCCTATTTTTGTACTTCAGAAAAAACTCACAATTATATAGGTAAACTGCTATGGTGATCTAGCATTCCAACAAACTCTCCATTTCCTCCTGTAGCTGTGATTAATCTTTTTATCATATTAATCCCTCCTGTGCTTGTGAACAAAGTTAAGAAAGGTCTCAACACAGGGACTGTTGAGCCTGTGTCCTGTACTGTACTCAGGCTCTCTATATACCTCAAGATGCAGTTTGTGCTGTAAATAATGTTTGACTTTACCTTTAACATCTATGCAAAAAATCTGGTGATTAGGTTTGGCCAAACGCATTTCAGTCTGAGTAAAAGTATTTCTTTTGAGTCTTACACATATTTGTCTCAAAACTTGCTCTAAATTTCATGAGATTCTGACCTAAGGGTTTAGAGATAATAAAAATCAGTGGATTCCAAAAGCATCTAGACAAGATGATGTAGGGTTCATTTAGCAATTGCACAGTTTGAGAAATGGGCCGTTTGGAGAAGTTTCTATTCAGCTAGCAGTTATCTGAGCCAGTAACATCTTTCTAAAAGTTCAAACATGTCAAGGACTGTTTTCCTGTTTAGCTCAATGAGAAATTCTCTCAATATGCTCAGTTTGAAGAGTGCAGTCTTACTGATCTAAAGGCATCTCGGCTGTAGCTGTGACTTCATGGTTTCTGCAGTGAAGGGGTATATTTAGCTTTTTAGTTTATAGTAGAAAGGTGGATATAAAATTTGCGTTTAGCAATCCCATGTAGAAAGTACAATAGAGATATAGATAGCTCCATTTTTACAAGTCAAGCAAGAGTATATTTGTAGCCCAAATATATAGTAATTTGCAGGTCATTAGTTAAACTGAAAGCCAATAAAAGAGTGTATAGCAAACATGTAGATAACAATGGCATTTCTATTGTTTAATTTCTAAAATGAATAACAGTTTTTTCTGTCAATAGTAGTAACAGTTGTAAGAGATTCTTAAAATAAAGATCTTGCACCTATGGTTTAATATAAATGTGTTTCACTTTTAAGCTTCAAAGAGTAAAGAAGGAGTTGCAGGCAGAGCATGAAAGAAATCTGCAGGAGCTACAGGACTCTGTGCGGCGAGCCAGAGAAGAATGTGCACACCAGGTTGAGCTAGAAAGGTCAAAAATCAAACAGCTGGAAGAAGACAAGCTTCGCTTACAGCAGCAGGTAAGTACACTTACATTTTCTGTGTCAACCATTTAGTTTAAGTAAGCATTTTTTAGAATAAGTATACTAAGTTGAGCAATGATTTTGAGGCAAGCGCATTCAGGGAACTTTGTAATAAACACTTTATCTCTGTTGTTTAGTGATCTACATGCTGAGATCTACCTCTGTCAGTCTTGCTCAGTAGTAGGGCCAGTTTGCAATGCAGTGGTTATAATTTTTTTTTTTTTCAACACTGAAAATCAAACTGCAATTACAAGAACCTGAACAGCAGTATACATTTCAGTAACTTAATAAATTGTTAGCAGTTAACTTCTACGTAGCTTGACTATGCAGTTCGTTGTATTCTTCCATTACAAAAGAGTGTTTCTAGTATCCTTATTGGGGGGGGGGGGGGGATTATTTTGATATTGTGATCTGCTATTCTCAAAGTAGTAGTTTAATTAAACCGAGAAAATTTAGACTACACTCTTGTCCTGTAAGCTAGCTTTTGCACTAAGGACAAGGCTAGCCTAGCGGTTTTTCTTGATTGTTAAAGCATACTGTAAAATTTTAAAAGTTAGTGCTAGCGTTTTTGAGCAGTTACAATATTAGAGACTCAATTTGTCAAGTAGATTAAATCTTAGTAATGCATCAGTGTTTTCCAAAGTACTTAGTTTATGTAGATCAGTTACTTGCTTTGGTGCTTTTCATTTCTGATACGTGATAGTGATAATCCCATAATAGCTTTGACTAATTGAAGAACTGTATCAGCTGAAGGCATATTTTTGTATTAGGAAGAGTTGTGCTGGGTTTTTTAGTTCAGTATTAAACACTGGTATTAACTACTTTTCACATCAGTGTACGTTAACCACAGTACAGTGAACTTCATAAATATAGCTAATACAAAAAATGCTGCTAATCTAGAAGGTGCTAATCTTGGCTATTCTACTGAACAATCATTGAATTGAGATGAGCAGTTTGAAACTGCAGAATGCAATCCACTTCAAAGTAGTTAAGTGGATCACTTCTGCATCATAAATGTGTTCTTGGCAGCTACCAATGCTGTATGAGTCCAGACAAGATAGCCAATAGTTCTTCGGGCTGAAGCAGCTAAATGCCACCACCTAGGAGTCATCTTCCAAATTCATTGACTCCCACTGACTTCTTTTAGCTAGGTTGCAATACCATCACAATCACTTTATTTTTCCTGTTCAAAACAGGCATACTGTATCAGACCAAAGATCCAGTTAGCTCAGCATTCTGTTGCAGCAATGGTTGGTTTTAGAGGGCAAGAAAATAAGAAATGGGATGAAGAGAAAATACAATTTTGGTATATCCAGCAATACCATCAAGAGTGATGTGTACCCTCAGCCAGAGGCAGCATTTCATATTTACTATCCATCAGTGAAAGTATTCTTCATGAGCTCATCCGATCCCTTTTAAAAAGTATTTCTATTTTTAGCATTGCAACATCCTGTGGCAGTGAGTTCTAAAACTTAATTATGTGTTATATATTTAAAAACTTCTTTTTGTTCATTTGAAGCACATTGCTTAATAATTATGAAGAATGCTTTAGTGCCTGTGCCACATACCATTCCTAATTGTTTAGGTGTCTGTCATGCTGTCTCTCATCCAAACGCAAGCCCTGCTATGTTTTGTCTTGCTTTGTATGAAGGCCATTCCTTCCAACTGATCATCCTGGCTGTCTTGCTCTGTGCTTTTCCTGCTACTTTGAACCTCTCTCAGGCTTCAATATGAGGTGGTTGTTACTACATATGCTGCATAAGATAAGCTTTTTTTGTTTTGCTTTGCTGGGCGTGGTCTGGGTGTTTGGTTTGGAATCTCACTGTAGGGTGGTTCCCTTTGTAATGTGCACAAGCAGAAAGTTCCTGTTGCCACTAGTTCTGATGGGCCTCTTTTTTTACCTTTTTGGGTGTGGGTTTTTTGTTTGTGCATTTTGGTTTTTTTAACAAGGAATGTTCTGGAGTAAATGATAATAGTTCTGAACCATATGCTTTGACTTATTCCTGGCCTTTTAAGGAGATTTGTCAATACACAATTTTCATATTTGAATTATAGAATTCTCTAAATATCTAACTTGTTTGGAGGTAAGCCCTACTATGCGTAAGAGAAGATCCTTGAAGCATCCACCTTGAAGAACATCACTCTTACTTCCTGAATAAGGAAGTTGTGCTTTATTTGTATGATTTATGCAGTTCCCTAACAGTCCGCAACCTGAGGTCTCATGAGCAATTCAATTTTTGAAAGTGTTTTCGAAACCAAACAAGAAATTGAACAGTGTTGTAGAAGTTCTAGGAAGAGTTGGCATTTTTCATAGCTAAAGAAATTAGTTACTGTCTCTGTCATCGGCATCATGCCTGTATGTCTGCTTTAAGAATAAATTGGTAAAAATGGAAAGGTGACAAACAATGGTATCTTTTGTCAAAGTTGGCTATATGTGAAAAGTAACTGCAGTGAACTATGTTTTTGTATGGCTCCTTAGGAAGCACGTTTGCTTTCTTACATCAATTCTGTAAAAATAATAGATGCAAAAAGCAAAATTTTGGAGGAAAAATAGGGGTGACCCAATTAGGAGATCCAAAGAATTAAAATATGTACTAATAGAAGAAGTTGTAGGCTTTGAAACAGAAAGGAATTCTCTGAAGGATTTTCACACAGTATTTGAAACTGTTGGATACAATTAATGGAAATACTTGCCTTAACTAGTTGGACATAAATACAAGCGCAGCATTTGGGATCATATTCTGTGATAGAATGCATCAGATCTGTCAGGTGTATTAAGGTATTTATAGTTGAATAATATTTCACAGAGGAAGAATGTAAGCTACTTTTAGAAAACATCTTATAAAAAGTTCTTAATACTTTTAATATGGTATAATGAAAAAAGCTGTTAAACATTTGACTTGCTTAGTTTCTTTGTAATTGTGTATTGGCATTGTTTTTCAAATTACCCATTTTCAGACAAAAAGCAAAGCTCTCTTTTTGTAATATCTTCATAAAACTGTGGAAGTACACAGTGAGGGCAGAGGTACATAGCGTTAAGTCATTAGTCACTGAAGTCTTTCTACTTCAGCCTTTCTTCTAAATCATTATTTGGCTGTACAAAGTATTACTTGTTTCCTCTTCCAGACATTCCTAAACAAGTTATGCTGGTGAAATTAAGTAAGTAATAAAACTTCATATAGTAGATAACACTGTTGGCGTTCTTTAAAAGATGTGTGTAAATCTAAATAGTTTTGTTTTCTGTGTTTCTACTGCAAGTTGTTTTAGAAATGTGAACAGCAATGTTTATAAATCTTGATCTTCTGTATATGAGGACAGACTTATTTTTTTTCCAGTACTGAGCAAAGATCCTCTTTAAAATTCTTCCTATTAAAACATTGCTGTATGCCATCATCAAGAAATCATTAATTATGAATGTGTAGCTTTCAGTGTCTGTTTTATATCAGATAATTGACAGCAAGATGTTTGTTCCAGGGACTAAGGAGTAACTTAAGTTCTGTAACCTAATTCTTTGTCTGTGAATGGGTTTTTCTGCTAACTTGCATTATATCTTGATATCTTTAATGTAGCTCTATGAAGCAGAAAATAAGCATAAAATTTTGGAGAAGGAGTTCCAGCAGTACAAAGAACAGCAAAGTAGCAAACCAGAAATCCAGCTACAATCAGAAATAAATCTTCTCACTTTAGAAAAGGTATCTTGGATTTTCCTAGTCTTTAAAAACTGTCACAATGGTCCATTCACTGATAAGGGAGATGCAGAATAATCTTGCATGATAAACTGGTTAATTTGTCAATTTTGTTTTACTTTTTCCAACAATTATTTCAGACTTTAAAAATTCAGACACAAAGGCGGCCAACAGTGGCCTTATTTCTATAGAGGAAGTGGTAGTGTTAGAAGCTAAGGCAGGAAAAAAACCTAACCTGTATATTTAAATTGCTGCCATCATGATTTATGCAGGGGACTGAGCATTCTATTTATAGAACTAAATAAAGATGAAGACTTTCTTGTGAGGATTAACTTAGACTTGTATTCTGTTATGTGCATTGTTTTTTTAATTAAGTATTTCTGAAAAGAGATTGTGTTACTTATCAGTGGAATGGAATCACTGTCATACATATGGTTTCTTAGAAACCATACGTGCCTTCAGTAGAGGATGTTTTGTGTAATTAAAACCACAGATATGGGCATTTTTTTGCTCAGAATTATTGTGATGTTTGAGTCAAATTGTTGACCCGATATGCTGAAAAAAATTGGACGAGGCTTCTTGGCACAAAATGCATTCTCAGTTACATGGCCAATCCATGTTACTGTATGCTTGAATAGCTTCTGATAATGCAAGCAAATGATTCAAAAATGTTTCCGTGTCTACAGACTTTTTAAACTTTTAGCTTAAATATTTTGTTAGATTTCCTATTTTTGTTAGATTTAAAAAAAAAAAAATCAGTGCTTTAAGATCTTCACAAATTTAATGGTAAATAATTTTTGTCTGATTAAAAGAAAATACCACTGTCTCAGAGTTGTTAATTAAAAATTCTTCATTTTTCAGGTTACTGTGTTCTGTGTGCTTCATAACTTTTCATTTGCCTTTTAATACTAAATTTTTTTTGCACAGAATGCAATTTTTTTTAGTGTGTAACATTTTCAAAAGATTTATTTAGATAGTAAGATCAAAGATTCACACTAGATACATAGATTTTTTAAGAATGGTTTGAACAGATGTCTATTTCAGAGAAGAGAATGTAGCACATATCTTCCATCATCTGCAGGAAAGAAGAAAATCTGCACACCTTTTAAAGGCAGGATTTATCCATCAGTGTTTCTGTTGAATTAGTGTTTATAATCTTACTTTGAAAAAAAAAAGGGGGGGGGGGGGATTGCTAATTTGAGAATCTTAAATTTAAAGGTTACCTCAGCAGATTTAGTGCTAAAAACTAATCTTTTCGGTTTTGTATAGACAGATATCTAATAAAAATAAGGCTATATTTTAAACAAGAAAATGTTCATGTGCCATAATATTTATGTTATATTATATAACAGCTTTAGATGATGTTGTATGTTACACTACATAAACACTTTTCTTAAACCAGACCCTTTGTATATATACATCTTTCAGTGATTGTTACTGCTGTTATTGCTTCAGCTGATATGATTTTAATTGCTTTTAGGTTGAACTTGAAAGAAAGTTGGAGTCAGCTACCAAGTCAAAGCTCCACTACAAACAACAATGGACAAGGGCTTTGAAAGAACTTGCAAGGTTAAAACAGGTATGCAGGTTTTCTTTTGGCATATGAGACAACCAAGTTAATGTAGTGTTGGAAGCTGCTTATGGTTACTGTTAACTGCTGGCAGTTTTCATTTTATTAGTGTTTGTCTTTGCAAAATTAAAGCTCTGAACTACACTTTTTACAAAAATGAGAACAGCAAAACTGATTTCAGTTTGACATTGAACTCAGGAAAGACCAGGGCTCAGGTCTACAAAGAAGGTTGGCATAGCTAAGAAGAGGCATGATTCAAAAAAGAAAAGTTTCATTAATCTTATTCCCAATAATGCTCAGCCAGTACTTCCAGAGAAAATACTCTGTTCCTGTCCCAACCATCTTGGTCAGTTACAGTCCTAACTGTTCTGTATTTTAATTGTAAAATGAATGAAGAGTAAAGATGAGAAACAAATCTTAGCTTTTAGAAACAGTGGATTAAGGTTTGCTGAATGCTGTCAAATGAAGTAAACTTGCAGAAAAGTTAAAATGGAAGTGAAACTTCTTTCTCCCACTTTTGGAAATCCTAATCTCATACTCATGTCATGCCTTTTTTTTTTTTTTTTTTTTACTTCTGTGTTTTAACAGAGCTCTTGTGTGTGTGTGTGTGTGTGTGTGTGTGTGTGTGTATATATAGTCATACACATATGACTTAAAAATACTCTGTCCAAACTTGCAGGAGTAGCAGCTTCATACTCACTGAATCCATACGCCTCTGTGTGCTTTGTCATCACCTTTCATGAATTACAGTAAACATTAGCTAAACTGTATACTTAAGAGTGGCAAGCACTTCCATTGGTCTTGACAAACAAATTAGTAAATCATTAATCCCTGTTACTGAACAAACCTTGACACACACATAAAGCTTCAGAATTCCAGTTTAGTAAAAAGGTTTGTATTACCTGGTTTTCACACCTACTCCCTGCTTGAGGAAAAGTGGTTTGTGTGTTTGGTTTGGTTTTTTTAAGGATTATAGTTCCTACTTCATTCCTACTGCTAGAGTATTCAGTCTTTGGAGAATGAGAAGCTAAGCCCACCCTCTCCTAATCGATAATTACCTTTTTTAATCTGTATTTCTCTTTCAAGAGAGTCGACGTGCTGTGTAATCACTATTAATAATTAAAAACTCATCTGTATTTGCTGTCTTCAAACTGGTCCTTTTTTGCCTAGTGATAAAAGGAGTCATGAATTCTCATCTCCAATTTCTGCAACATCTATGCTTGACAAGATGATAGAAGGAATAATATAAATCTTCTTTCTGATTAAGATCTCTTCAGCAGCCATGAAATGTCCAGGCTATTTTTTCTTACTGCCATATTTAAAAATTCCTGTAGAATAAAAGAGGAGATTCTTGCTTGCCAGATTAACACTAGTGTATATCACTATCAGGTTTTTATTATAAATTTCATCACCATAGATCTGACGATATGTATTTAGTAACATATGTAGATGGTTTCAGCTGACCCTCTTGCTGAAAGTCTGAACCATAAAATAAGCTGGCATGTACAGTGAATACGTAAAACTTTTCTACTACAGAACAAACCCTTTCAAAGAAGTTTCTTGTGGTTTTTATACTCCTGTGCTTCATCTTATGCTTAGTCTATTGATAAAGGATTTAAGTGACTTTAAAGAGCCAAATAAAAGTTGAAGCAGAGCTGATCAAAACCCATTTACTCTGTTTTAAATATAAATTTGGAAACTGTTGCTTCAGGAATTCTAGATTTGCTTTAGTTCAGATGATTTGTGCAATTGTGCATAGTTTGACCAATTTCTTGTTTAAATTGGATTAGTACCATGTTAATTTTGCATTGCCTCTGGTGAATAGCCACAGGGCTGTAATCTGTGCCAGTAATTTGTCACACCAAAGCTCTCTAGAGAACTATACAAAACATTTGTGTAGTGAGGATTAGACGCTGAAAGCCATATCTTAGATTGTTAATAAATGTTAATGACAAAACCCAGCTGGTAAGTCTTGGAAATGAGATCTAATGCTTTGTGCCCATTGCCAAAAAAATGTTTAAACAGAGATTTCCATTACTCAAAGGTGACCTAGTACAGTCAATTTGTGAATTAAAGAAGCATAATCTACAGGCTAAGCATTTAGTAAAATGCTCTTCTGATTTGCAACCATAAAAGTCAATGTTTCCTTAATTAAAAAGTTTCCTTTTACTTTGGAACGAGTTCTTAGCACACATCTGTGATGGTTTTATATTTTGCAGAATATGATATGCACTACATAACTTAGAAAAGTATGGGACTGTTAATAGAAAATGCTCTGAACTTCTCCATGTCTAGGATTTTGAATGCTAAACACAGTGCCAGTGGTAACAAAAAAAAGATCTATAGTACCTGAGGACACATATACATCGTGCTTACCTGTGCTTAACAAAATACAGAAATTAGCTGAATTTAAACACAGTTTGTAAAGCTGACTGAAAACAAACGTCACCCAGCTTACTTTTCTTCCCTCTTTGTTACTCAGTGTAACTTGTATTAATACTTCATTTATTATACCGCTGTTCAGCTTTAGGAATTTAAAAATGTGAACAAGTTAGCTATGTATCTATGCACCCAGGTAGACTTTATCATTTCCAGAGGTTTCAAAAACTGTCTTTCAGAGTTTGCTGACTGGGAGATCTCAATGCTACACAAATGAGACTTCCATAGTTTTTATGTATGTGAGCATTATTTCTAAGGGCAATCAAACCATTTACACAAAATTGCATACCTGCTTACAGAGATCTTAGATGCTAAATTCAGTGCCTGAGTGCAAGAAACAATGTATCAAAACAGAAATCAAAGCTGGCAGAAATGTCATTTTCAGCAGTTGATAATCTGTTATAATCTAGAAAACCAAAATCTCAAAATGTACATGCATACATTATTCAGTGTTCTGGGAGAAATATTTTTTGAGTCTTTTAATGTGTTTGTGCTCTACAGTGCTGTTAAAACCAGCACTGATGCATTTATTTAAAACAACATAGACTGTATTTGCTGGCTGACATTCACTTTATCTTGTCCAGTGTCTTGCTTATCCACTCAGTAATTAATTTGATTAATTTATAAGTAATTTAGCCAGGATGGGATGTAAATCTTTGTTTAAAAAAAAGCACACACACACAAAAAAAAAACCAGTTGGAGGTCCAAGTCTTGGTTAAAAACTGTGTCTTGAAACCATCCAGGCCCTCCTACTGACTTGTCAGCTCTGGGTTATTTTCAGAAAACTTTACTTGAGTTCCTTAGCTTCAATCGTAAGTTTTTCCCACAGACTTGCATGGTATGTGTGAGTGGGAGAGTGAATAGTGGCTGCTATTTAGCCATTGTTTAGTCTAGTGTATGTATGTTTACATCTCCCTTTTGGATTTATAGGCAGCTATGGCAAAATAAAGATTGTGCTTCCTTGATTGAAGAGCCTCTTAACTAGAGCACCTGGCGGCATACAGAGATTCTTTTATGATCTGATTATAATTGAAATTTTGAGGGTTTTTTATTACCAGTTAATTTTTATTTAATGCTGATATTCCTGTAGTACCATACGTTTCAAAACATGATTGAAGTTCCCACCACTGAAGCTCCTAAAACAGTGTTCCATGTCTCAAGCACTACTTTCGAGGTGCAAACTAATGAAGAAAAGTAGTAAAACGTGGAAGTAAATGGTCTGATAACTAGTATATGGCTTTGTTTGGATTGAATTCATTTTGTTTATGGGGAGGTAAGAGGAGGATGGCAAAATATCTAATTAATAAGAGAAAGGAATATTGGTGATAAGCTTTACTTAGGGGGAAAAGGAAAGAAAATGAGCAAAAGGAATAGCATGACTAGCAGTGCTGAGAAAGTACTGGAGGAGAAGGTACCTGGGCCACCTAAGAGTATATTGCAAAAACAATTTTCAGGGTAATTTGCACATGATACTCTTGGTTCATCTGTGGCTGCCTAGGTGGTGATGCAAGAGTAAAGTTTCCAAGTGTTCTGAGTTTCTAGTGGGTCTTATCTGCTATCCACGAAGCTGCCTTTACTCCAGCAGCTGATGATTCTGGAGTGTTCCCTTACCCAAAATTTTAAAATGTAAAATTCTAAAAGTTTTTGAAATTTAAAATTCTGATAGTTCTTACTGAGGCTTAAAACAGCCTCACTGGCTACAATAAGCAGTTGGCAATAAATCTGAAATGTTCCTTATTTCAGGATATATTATAGGAGCATGTTCTCGTTGGAAATGTGAAGTATGTCAGAAAGTCTTGACTGAGAATTTTAAGCGTGTGAGTATGTATGTATAAATTTGTGTGCACTGAGGTATACTTAAAAAATACTTTGTATTCAATTATAACTTAAAAACTAAGTATACATGAAATAAAATGAAGATGTTACAAGTGGGTTTAGAAATGCTGGACTTTGCTTTATTAGTACCATAAATGTGCAGAAGTGTTATATTATTTTTTCACTGTGGAAGAACTCACAGTAAAATCTGCTACATTTCAAGTACTACTATGCACTAGAGTTCAGTTCCTTCTCTGGTTTAAAAAAAAAAAGTGCTTGTTGCCCAATGCATTTTTAAACTGTGGTGGAAAAAGTGGATTTAATACCTGAATGTCTCTGATAAAGTGGCACCAGTTTCATTACTGTGATGAATAAGAAATCCTTCCTTCTCTTTCATTGTAACAAAAGGCAGTCTTTTTATGGTCCCTCAACATATCATAACAAAATTGTGTATAAATTAATTCAAAATCAGCATGCCTCACTTCTTAGCAAACAACTGTTGTAAATCCTTTGCGCTCTTCTTGTATTGATGGATTATTAGGAAATGGGTTTCTGTTGCTCTGCTCTGAATGGTATACATAGAGCAAGTTTGCTGTTATGCACCCTACAAATTGTTATGACAGACTTTTAAAGGAGTCAACAACTAATGTTGGGAAAGACATTTGAAAATCACAGAGTAGGAAGAGCATAACTTAAATTACACACAGGATCCATCATAGAATCTGCAAAATCTCTTCTGACTTTCATGTCTTTTTTCCAAATTGGACTGTCCAAATTGAACTTTTCCAAATCGGACTTTTTTCCAAACCGGACATTTCGTGCTAGGGAAATCTTGCCGCAGAAAATGCTGATTTTTTTTTTTTTAATATTATTGTACTTAAATGTCATTATTGAGGGTCATGGCATGGCACGCTACAGAAATTCTTGACTTTCACTGTTACAGGACTAAAATTAATCTCATCTTTAACCTCACCCCTCCCAAACAAGGAAATGCCAAATATTTGTCATGTTTACATCACAATTGTATTAGTAATCAAATTTCTAATCACGTGTATCTGAAAGGAAGTCCTACCCAATGTTAACTTGGAGACAAATGTAATGATAACAGTTTTTCTCCTCTATGGAGAAAAGGAGAACTTAGCACTCTCTGTATTCAAACTTACTTCCCTGCAAATCTAGGGATATTATCCTGAGCAACGAGCATGCTCACTAGTGACACTGACTTTTATATTCTTTTTTTCATAAACATTTTACCCAGAGAAAAACATCAAAAAGAACAGGAACTGAACAAAGGATTCTTCAGGAAAGCCTTGCTTTTCTTACATCTCTCCTTGGCTTTTGCATCATTCTCCCTTTTGTCCTTTTCTTAGTTTTATTAAACATCACTAAAGATGTTTCTTAATAAAAAAATTATGGTTCTGAAACAAACTAATTCAGTGAGGGCATAAAGGACCAAGGTATTAAATGAGATCCCTTCTGATCAATAGGAAAGCATTAGGAATATTCTGTCTTCTTCCTGGCTTGATTGAGCTTTGGACTTTGTTCTATTAACCTTCGGTATACGTACTTCTTCTAATGTATACTTTTTCTTTGAGTTTGTTTAAAATGCCTTTTTTGCTATCGGCTTGCCATTGTGCGCATGTTGCTGAACAGCAGAAACCTCTGGATCATTGACTTTCCTGCCTCAAATAGTAACATATCTACTTGTCATAAAACTTGCGCTCCCATGTGCTTCTTATGGCCAGCACACAGCTATGTGTTTCCTCTGAAGCTGCAACTGTAAGAACACTTTCAAAATCTTTCCTTATAGATCCGAGTAATACACTCCACAAGCTGAAGGACTGGATTAGAAGACTTCTATTCAGTGTAGTCATAGCTATTTGATTTGTGCGTATTGCATGCCTTACTATAATGTTTCAGTAGTAGCAAGGGATGTCATTTTCTGCTGGTGTGTTAAAGTCTTCCTGTGCTAGTAATAAGTGCTACTCTGTTTTGCATTAGTTTTTCAGTATTTGGTTTTCACATGATGTTTGCCCAAGATACCTTCCAAAAAAATTCTCTCATAGAATTACTGAGATACACACATTTGACAGACTTACATTAATACCCCAGCTTGCCATGACAGTAGTCCTAGTTTAAAATGGGACAATTAGAGCATGAATAAACTGAACTGCAGAGCAAGGAGATTTTTTTTTGCCAAAGTTAATCCTTTCCTCACCATCTGCAACAATGCATTGGACTGAAGCTAATCATATCTACAAATCAATGTAAGTAAAAAGGCTAGAAAAGGAGATAATGGCAGTTAGAAGTCCTCTCTTCCGTAAAAGATTTATGGTTTTGACATCATCTAAAAGGAAGATGTCAGCCTCATCCACCACAGTAATGAGGGTTTTTTTTTTCTACAGATGAAGCAGTTTGCTTGTAAACTGCATTGTTATATAATTCACTGTGTGGCCTCCAAGACTCTTACCACTGTTAGGTAATGTCAACAGGAAAACCAGGTTGTACTAGACTAATTCCAAAACCAGAACTTGGATATGCAGGCTGTACTGTATCTACTACAAGGATATGTAATGCAAGTTTCTGTAGACTTGTCGCCTAATCAGGAAAAGTAGCTAGTCACCAGACCGAATTACTGGATTCTTTACCTGTAGGGACAGACAAGTAGAAATTTCTAGACTTGTTCTACATGTACAGGGCAACAACTCCTCTCCTTAGGCTAAATAGAACTTCACAAAGGAGATTTAACGTACTTGAAATTTTAGGTCTCATGTTTGCCTTAAGGTATTAACCTCAACTTTTTTTTTTCTGAAACACAGCAATATTTTCACATGTTTCATTTTGAAAAGGATTTAACTGAGGAGATCTGAGAACACCAAGAATAGTGATGGTCTCAAAGAAGTAAATAACTAGCCTGTCCTCATGCTTCTAGATTTTGGGTAATTGAGATAATCACATTTGCTGTCCATTTATTTACTTGTACTGTAAGTTAAATTGTACTGTTTTTATACCAACCTATTTGAGCCTAGATCATGCTGAGCATTTTATCTTACTACCTGCATTTAGCAAAGCAAACAACTCAAGATAAATCCAGCTATCAAAACAGTTAAGATAATTCCATTCCTCCTCATAGCCTATTGTATACTTGAAATTTGGCTTTACTGTCTAGATGCGGTTGCCTATCTAGATATTTGGAAACCAGAGAATACCAATGTGATATTCGTTGGGACTTCATTTAAAAAAAAAAAAGCGCCACCCTCTGTCTCTTCCTTGTTAAATACTTCACAGTAATGCTTGCTCTGTAGCATTCTTTAAAATGCAAATATCTATCTTAATTCAGAACATTCTGTGATTAAGTAGATCCTAACATGTTTGGTGTATTAAGTGATTAATTTCCACTGTTTTGATAACTTGAATCATGTCTCTAGTTGGAATTTACCTAGTTTTGACTTTCAGCCAGTGCTTTTCATTGGGTGGGTGGAAAAAAACCAAACTGGCCAACTGATGTGACATAGCAGTCTAGCCCATACAGAGGCCAGAAGGAGATGCACAAGATCTAGAAACGAGGCTTGCATATCTTTTAATATCCTCCAGCTGCCCTGAGTCAGTTAGTTAAGTACATCATGAGCCAGTGGTTGCATTCAGGCTGTCGTGTTTAACGGACATCAGTGAATGTATTCTTAATTTATCTGTTTCCTTTTCAAACTAATTCATATTTTTGCCCCCATAATATCCTACTCTTTCACATCCACCCTTTCCCTACTGAATAATTTTGTATTGGCAGCAAACTGCTATTCCAGAATGATATATTTTTAAATGAGGAAGTCAGAGTAGATTCTTGTGGAGTCCACTGTTACTTTCTTGTTATTGTGGAAATGATCAATTTCTATCCTTTTTCTGGTTTTCTAAACCCTGAGTAATCTGAGAGGACTTACTCCATGACAGCTTAGTTTTGTGTTTGGTTGTAGGTCGTTTCTTTGGTGTGGTGTTTTGTTGTTTCTTGGGGGGTTTTTTAGGACTAGTTAGAAGTGTGACTTGTCTACAAAAGCTGGATTCATTATTCCGGGTGTACCCATACATCCTGTCAGTTTTGGGTTTTGTTATGGTTTCAGCTAATTTGGCCACTGTGGAAGTAAGTCCTGGTATTCCTAAGGTCTCTGTTTAAAGAAAGAAGAAAATAAAAAAAGGGGAAATAGTTATTCCTGTGGTGTCAACACCAATTGAAGTGACACATTACACCTCCAGTTAGTCTTGTGACTTTGTGTTTGAATTTCCCTAGTACTCTCAAACTCTTGGATAAATATCAGCTGGCTGTAGTGACTATATTTGCTATATGTATTTGTAGATTCCTGTTCTAAAATCTATTCTACTTCAGACTGAGACTGTTCTTCAAACCTGTCCCACATAAAAAAGGGTGCCTCTCACATGGGAATGTTCTTCTGCAAGGAACTCTTGTTGGGGGAGGAAAGACTATGGCCTTATCTTCCCCAAGTGCTTTTTTCATACTTCAGTCATGTATCAGCTGTAGACTCTTTGGTAGGATTCCTGCTTCTGGTTTTATTATTAGTATGTGTCCCTTTAGCAAGTTGTTCTTCAGGCTTTTTGGCCTGTCTCACTGCAGTTCTAACATTTAATTTACCTGGCCGATGTATTGGCTTTCGTATAAAAATAAAGTACTTTGGGGTTACATACATGCTATGATTTCTTGTCAAGTATTTCTGTATTGCATTGCCTGTTCACATTAACAGTTAGAGTCTTTGTTTATACCAATCCCTTGTGAAATTCAGATTTTCCTACCACTTATTGATCATCAGCAGGGAATGCTTAAGATGCTGGGAACTGAGATTGAGGAAACTGCCTGACTAGACTGTTCCAAATATTATTAAGTTGACTGTATAATGAATATGCTCACGCATCAAAAAAAATTATCTTTTTTACCCCTATAATAAATATAAAACTGATTGTATTAACAATCAAATATTTCAGATGAAAGCAATGTCAAAATTACAAAGGTAACCTTGCACTTCACAATATGTCTAGATCCAGGATGTTTGTGTAACCTCCTGCCTTATTTTTTAACTACAGGAAGAAATGCCATTTTACCTCAGGTCTTCTGTCTTATTCAGAGTGTAAGACTGACTGTATTGAGTTAGTGCACAAGGTCAAGTGGAAAATGACTGGGAGGAAAACAAGTGGAGAAAGGACCACACTTCTCATGAAGACACTTTAATGTCACAAAGTGGTAGTGGACGCAAACCCTAGCTTTGTTACGGTGTCTGTGTAGAGCTTAAAAAAGAAGTAGAAACAAGTAAACTTTTAGAATGGCTAGATTAATTGGATTAAATCCACAAAATAAGTTATCTACAGTTTCACCTAAAGCTAGACAAATGTAAAAGGAAACCTCACCAGAGTTTTGTTTTCAAGGCTTATTTTTTAACCAGGAATTGGAATTTCAAAAAGTAATTTTTGAAGCTTTGACACTAGGCACTATGGGGCTGATGATGGAAGTTCCCTGCAGCTATTTAGCATTTTTCTGGGTTTTATTTCTCAAAAAAAGTTAAAATACCGTGTAGCGAAGGAATAAATCTCAGTATCTTGAGCAGTTCCACAAGCATAAGTTTTTACATTTACCGGCTTAAGCCAGAGTTTATAAGAGGGTTTTAACATTTTTGCGATTTTGTTAATGGGAAGATGTCTGTGACTGGGTTTCAGCTGGTCCAGCCTAGATAGTTTTACTGCAATTGTAATAGTCACTGGTCTTACTACATTATAGATAATCAACAGCTAAGACATTCTGTTTAACTCCTGCATTTCTAATACTGCTGGAGAGTTAATTGTCATGACTTCATTGCTGAAGTTTTGCTTATGTCACTATAATTAGCACTTTTACGTGTAATCATGTAGTCAACTGAGTTATGTCTTCACCTCTTCCCACATTAGCGTGAACAAGAAAATGCAATGGCTCACCTTAAAAAGCAGCAACAAGAGTTGGAACACATGAGGTTGCGCTATTTGGCAGCAGAAGAAAAAGAGCTGGGGAAAACAGACCGACAAGAGCTGGAGGATATCAGAAATGAACTTAACAGGTATAAAAGCATTTGTAAGATTCCTCTTCTCCCCCCCTGCCCACCTTCCCCACCCCTTCTTGCCATCTGCCTCAAAACAGGGGAAGGTTCAGTTAAATCAAGATTATAATTGGCTGTCAGTCCACAGAAAGAACACAGTTTAGTGTCCCTTAGGTAAAGATTGCACATTTATAAAATGCAGTAGTATTGCAGTATAGGAAATCCATGTTTAAGGCCACTGTACCCTGTTTTTTTCTGTTATGGTCATAGTTGTACAGCACCAGGCTTTTTTGTATTTTAAACCTTCAGTTCTAAGGATAACTGCTGCATTAAGAAAAGAGGCATGTACATTCATATTTTGAATACATTAAAATTTTAAATCTGTTTGATGTTATCCTCCAGAAACTGTCTGCAATAGTTCTGTATGTTGAACCCTTTTGAGTGCTGTTTGCATTATCAAAATAGGAGCCTTGGTAGCAGGTATTATAGTTACATACGTATATATAAAAGGTATTGTTAGAATTTAAGTATTATATTAACATTTCTTTTACTTATAGTTGTTTTTTCATAGCGAGTGGATTTGTTACCTTTTATAGATTTCTTTATTTTACTAACTGCTTCAGTAGATAAATAACTTAAAAACTTAATATGAAAATAATCAGAGTGGTTTTTAATATGGCTCACCCTCTGATTCTTTCCATTTTATCAACATCAGGCTAAAGCTACAAGAAGAAGAGAGAAAGCAATTGCAGGATGTTCGAGATAATTCTTCTGGTAGAGTGGATAGTCTTCATTCTAGAAAATTAAATGAAAACATGGATGATTATCTGTCTCGTCTGATAGAAGAGAGGGATACCCTGTTGAGAACAGGAGTATATAATCATGAAGACCATATTGTAAGTGAACTTGATCGTCAAATCAGAGAAGCTATTGCAAAAAGGAACATCACTAAATAAAAGCATACAAAAAGTTGTTAAAAAGAGCCAAAATTTGAACAGAGCGAGTGATTTTTATAAACGTGTACTACTTACTCTGCAAAATATGTAAGGTCATGCTTAATTTTGCACCCTATTAGCTCCTTTTGAAGTCAATGTAAATATTTGGAACACGTGAAGTTAAGCACAGTTGTAAGTTTTATGGGAGCAATGGCTGTTTTTTAATGTTTTTTATACTCGTATGTATATATATATGTAAATATACATATCTTGTGTACTTTCTTCTGAAATGTTTTCTACCTCTTTTTGCATCACCCTGGCTAGGTTTATTTGTAATATTTTTAATACTCATTCTAAGATTCTTGGTCAATATTGTCATAATTTCTTTCCATTTTTAAAAAGATGTCTTAAGCTATGCTAGGGAAAGTGATATCAGCTGTTTTCCGTGACAGAACTCTTTAATTCTGAACTGAAGTGCAGCACCAACCAAATGTCACTTTTTTTTACTAAATCATAAGGTGATCAATTTTGGCTTCTCCAACTGTAGTTAAGATAACTAAGCTCTGTAGAAAATAAGACTACAAGGTTTTGAGGGGAGGAAAGACTCAAACCATATGAAACTGACACTCAATCAATTATTAAGTAACTAGCCTGACTGTACAGGATGAAAATCCCTTTATTGCTCTAGAGGTTTTGCACATAGGCCTGTAAGGGTGAACCCAGGAGGGTAAAGACCTAGTTCAGAAATAGGCATGCATTCTTACATCCACCCTTAATGAGGAAAGATACTTGAAGCACTAATTCAGTGAATTTACACACTTTAAATTCTGAACACATACATAAAACAAGAGCTTTTCTAAGTAAAGATGTTTTCCTTAATCAAGACCTAACCACTTTGCAGTTACCTAACATATATTTCAAAGCATGTTATCTAATTACCACTTAAATTGTATGTAAGGTTTTGTTTGATTGTGGAAGTATGAACAGGGTGCAGTCTCAAGGTGTTAAATGCCAGAAGAAAAATCCACAAGAAATGTTAACTTGTGCATAATCACAGTTGAAAAAGTTGTGGTTTCTAGCCTTCTTTCTATTTTAATAATTTTAAAATCATTTGTGTGGATCTAGCTAATAACATTAACTTACAACACTGTCCTTTCAATATGCATTTTTGGCTGTCCTGTAGGCACACATGTCATTCAGTACTTGAACGACAAGTACTGAAGACATCTTAGGGTTTGTTACTTTTAGAATGAACAAAGGTATCAATGCAAAAATTCCTTTTTTTACATAAAATCAGTGAACTTCCATGGACATGGCTCTCTACATGTGGCCTTCCTGTTTTGTATGGTATTAATTATATAATTTTTTTTTAAATATCTTATCTGGCTTTGCCTCTAGGTGCATTGTTTTTCCTCTTCCCTACCATGGGCCTATCTGCTCTTAAATAAACTATTAGTTTAGGCTCCTTAGAAAAGTTTTAAAGAAGCCATGTAAACGTAGAGATCATATTCTGTGAGGAATTATCACTTATCAATACTTATCAGACTTCGTAAGAAATGCTTTTGTAATACTCTGCACACTGTACTGTGTTTTTCAAATTAGTGTGCTTAAAGAGATCCTCTCCACTAGCAAAGCAAATAACACCTTCATAAATCCAATACAAATCCATGAAAAGTAATCTTACAATTTTGTTTTTTACACCGTGGCTTTGTCATATCACTGATGCATGATCGTATGCAATTATTGTAAATGAATCGGGAGCTTCTGTCTTGACAGGAAGACTTACGCAGTTTTTCTTCAAATGCTTGCTCACTTGCTAGAAGTGTAGTTTCTTCTTCAAACGCTGGAGGGTGCCTTAGACTTAAAGATCACAAAGGTTGTGTTGACTAAATTTTTGTAACCGGTGATTTTTTTGAACTGGTATCCTATGACTTTTCAGGTGTGTTACTTATTAAATAAAATTCAAATTTTAAGTAAGTATTAAGGAATTTGTGTTTACTCTTTGACTATGTATTTGAACAAAAATTTTTCGTTTACTATTTCTGGTAATATGATGGTCTTTAGTTGCTTGAATCCATAAAATTGACAAGTTCACTTTCAAAGTTAATTGCGCTTTTTAATTTCTAATTGAGTCTCTTCCATGGCTTGTTACGAAAATAGCAGTCATGTTGCTGTGGGGTTTAAAAAGAAACTACTCGGATGAGTTTTCTTTCTAGTAAATCAAAGTATTATGTAAAATAAAAGGTAGAACACTTATTTTTTTAAAACATTTATAAGCCTGATAAGTTATTTGGGTCCATTTTGTCATTTGAAAGATCACTACTTACAAGATGAGACGCATGAATTTTGTGATTATCAAAAGCTTATTTAGCATTTTTGTGTTGTTATATAGTTATTACCCTTTCTGTTCATTGTATTTAGAATGAGAAAATGAATTATACTTTAAGCTTAATGTTTCAATTTCATTTTTTTCCAGCACAATTTGGCTATGTGCTTCAGTCTGTAGTACTCTAGAAAATACCAATATTTGTAGTAGATATGTATAGCAGAGATGAGCTCAATATTACCCTTTTTTTTTAAAATATTTTTATGTTGGGTTCCATTTGCCTTTTTATTGCCTCAAAGCCTTTTTAAAAGTTATAGCTATTCAGTGGAAAGACCAAATACCACTTTTTAATCAAAAATCTCTTAAAATTTTTATCTTAATCTCTCTTCATGGCAAAAGAAACGCCATTTGAAACAGATGCATGAGATACTGAGCTCATTTTAATTTACCCAGCATAAAAAGACTGCTGGAAATGAAACCCCTGTTTACGGGTTCAGTCCTTGTTCCGTACGCCTTAGAAAAGGGAGCGGGAAGAGGAGGACCAGCTAGGTCCTCCTGGCATTCTGGCAAACTCCTGCTATTGATTTTAGTGCACCCAGATTTCACTAGGGAAGTTGATGGTATTATTTCAAAACAAGTACTCTTACCAATATGTTTCTGTGAACCCAAATGCCCATAAAAATTAGTAAATGGGGGCAGGGGGTGGTGAGGGGGGCTGTTCTATGGCCAAATCAATTCCAGCTTTCGTCTGTCTTAACAATTCAGGCCCAGAACTTGCAGTTGGCTTTGGATAAGGAAATTTTGATTATAGTCTGTATTTGTCCAATCCAGTCTTTTAAAGTAAAAGCTTTAGCCCATCTAAAAATATGGGTATTTAGAAACACTGTTCTTTTTTATGATAATCTTCAGCCAGCGGATCCCCTCCTGTCTCTGTGCTAAGTATTCTTACAGTGGTGAGGACTTGCTATTACTGATTTTTACTACCAAAGAGTTGCCTCAAATTATTTAGTACAGGTTTAAAAGTAAGGCAGCAAATCTGGATGTAATATGTTTATACACCTTGATATGGAGCATTAGCTAAGATTTTGAGAACTGTTCCAAAGAAATGGACCTTTTTTCCCCCTGTTAATAGTTAGACTGTTTATCAGAAAAATTGTCTCTAAATTCTTATTTATGTAAGCAGTGGAATGCCTTATGAAAAAATATGACAAATTATTTTTAAAATAAGACAGCACTGTTTTGCTTTGTATCAGGACTATTTAAATACACAGTTACATTATTGATCCTTCCAGTATGTTGGTTTTTGGGGTGAAGCTATAACCACTGTTTCTATAATATTTTAGCAGTTATCCAACACTTTTAACACTAATACACTTTCAAAACTGCTATTGCGAAAAGAAGCAATGTTATGTCTGGCACTGAGATTTCAAGTATTCAATCCATAGTTCTTCACTGCAGTTTAAATGCTTCTCCTTTCCATCCACCAAGATAAACCTTAATGCGCAACTAAAGACAGAAGTCCTTTATCGTATATTCTAAGTGCTATTGAAGTATTTATACCAGTTATTACATATTTACACAATTATTTATTTTGCTACTACTGTGCCTAAATGATCATGACCTGTGACAAGTCTTGGATAGGAAGCACTAGCCCCACTATTGTTCAAGACAGAACTGTAGAAAGGCGGCTGCATGCTTAGATCTCATTTCATTTGTTTCTCCAGGGGGTTGTATTAGTAGTGTTTTCATTAGAAATGTTTTTACAGATGTCGGCTATCCAGATATGAAGTCTCTGTGGTGGAGAAGCAGTCAGGAGTTTGGCATTCAGAACAGAAAGAAAAAAAAGTCAATTTTGAGGGACTAATTTATAGAAAAATAATTTACTGACTTTCTGATATATAAATGTACAGTAACCCCATGGCAGCTTTAATGCAGAGTAATTGAATTCTTGCAAGTACAGTTATTTTCTATTCTTAACTCGAAGAAACGCTACAGCCTGTCGTTCCCTGTCACTGAAGACTAAAATAGTCCCCATTAATAATGCTTCTGGAAAAGTGACACCCACTACTTTGTAGTTCAGTACTCTTTTTTTTTTTTCCCAAGTGAAATACTTGTAGTAGTTTGACAGCATTTTAAACAATTTATGCATTACTACAAAAAGTTTTGTTCTAACAATATACATAGAGAGTAGATGATTATGAAAGTGTGGTGTTACTGAATGTTTGACCAAAGGGTTTTGATGCAGTTACTGAAACATAACTGCATTGACAAAATAATATGGCATCAAAATTTAGAGAGGGTTTACTGGGGCAGATGGAGTCTAGTAGAACAGTCTGCAGTCTAATACTGTTTCAACAGTTCTTGTACATTGCTGATAGCTTTAACTGTACTATGAAAAAAATGTAAAAATTGTTGTCAGTGGACTATGATTTACTATGATTATCATAAGTTTTGTTTACCAAATACAAATGTAAATAGGGCAGCAAAATTAAATCATTGGGTTTTGAGTTGAGCAGGCAATAAAGCTAGTAAATGTTTTGTAGAATTTAGGTTTAAGTGGTAATGGTAAGTCTTCAAGTTTGTGTATTTGCTTAATAGCTTAGCATATGTGAGGGGGATTGGGGGGGGGGTGTTTGGTTTTTTTCACCTCTGGAGGTACAGAAAATAATTTTATTGATCTTGTGTTAAGAGATGGTGGTTGTACAGGACACCAGACCATCAGTATGTTTGCCTCAGAAGGCTATTTTTGGCAACAAGATTAATATTGTAATACAATAGGTCATCCAGATCAGAGCTGAAAGGCACCATAAGCTGTTATTTGCTTTATAATCACAGACACACACGTGAAGGTTGAATCCCATTCATACCAGGCGTGAAGTTGACATGATGCTTTTCATCCAAATGAGTAAGACAACTTAATGGTTTGTTCTTATAGCCAGCAGTTTAAGCCAATACTGCGGGTATGATTTTGTGAATATCAATGCGTATTTGGTGTAAATCACAGAGCCTACCTGCTTACCCAGGAACCTTTCAGGCGAGGCAGAAGATATGTTGTTTGGACTACATAACTTTTTTTGATGCTTGTATAGCAATAATGTTTTTTATGGCAGTTTTCCTGAATGTGGATGCACATGATGTTTTTAATACTCTAGCTTATTGATTTATCCGGACTTTGCTGATAATAATCCAATTATTGCACTGAAGAAATGGGGCTAATAACCCAAAATAAATGAAAATACTAAGCAGAATGTCAAAAAGCAAGACCACACCACTACCACAAGGAATTGGTAGGTATATCTCCACAGGTATGTCGCCATGAGAGGGCACTGCTATTTGTGGAAAAACTTGCACACCTCAGCAACATGCTTATGTGCCTCTGTAGTGAGTTTTACCTGTCCCATCCTGCTACATCTTGCAGAACAGATGGATTTTTTTTTTTTTACTTCATGACTGTATCTTCTTATGGCATATATACAGCAAATCATTAAAATGGTCTTAAAAGTTTTACCTGAGAATAAACATTTTTATCCTACTGATTCCTGTTTCATTTACATATATCATCATCGATGCAGGTGGCCTTGTAATAGCCTAAGTAGAAATAGGTAGGCTTAGCAAAGGGACATCTTAGAAGACATTATCTCTCTTAACACCATGTAAGGGAAAAGCAATGCTTTGCCATCCTGACCAAAAGCTTGTGTTGCGGTACTTGGTGCAACACAGCAAAATATCTCCTGAATCACTCATGAAGGGGCTCCCACTGGTAGGCTGAGGGTTGGGCATAAGGTCTGTGGTTTCTCTGCCCATCTTGGTTATAGGGGTGTTGAGTGATCTTGAACAGGGCTCTGGGCCTCCACTTCCTATCAGCAAAATGAGAATAATGTGGGAAAAGCTTTTCTCTGTAAGTGGTTCACAAACTGCTTTAAACTCAGACTATCTGTGCTGGATACGGTCATCCTGGTGACCTAAAAGGGTTAGTTACTAGCTTCTACGGGGGTGCTTCTTCAGCAAATGAGTACAAGCTATTTGCTTTGCTCTTTTTTAGTAGATAAATCAGTATGTTCTTTCATTGTTCTGACTAGTTACCAATTCATCCAAAAACTTCAGAAAAAAGCAAAAATACTTCAATCCTTATGTATAACTCTATTTTCCAGGGAAATGAAGGGAATCCGAGGCTGCAGCCTTCCAAGAAAGGCTAGGTTAATCTTGTTAAGAGGTGAATTAAATAAAATCACTTGGTGAGGGCAGAAAAAAGGCAAAATATCTGGAGTTTTGGGCCTGCCCCGAACAAGCCTGTATGTAGTATGGGGCGGTACTGTTTACTTCTGTCTCTCTATTGGTAAGATGAAGGTGATTCCTCATTATACTGATGCTTTGATGAATAGCTAGTTAATGCTTAGTTGTTACAGCTGTTTGGAAAAGAAAAGGTCAAGTGTTGTTTGCCATATCCCATCTATTGAGCAAATAAGTAATTGTGAGGGGTTTAGTGAAAACTTTTATAGGAAAATCATTTCATGACTTATTAGTATTGAAATACTAATAAAAGCAAATCCCTATTATCCTAACAAACGTGACGGATACTGTTGGAAATTAGTCTTGAAGGTGGGGGGAGGCCCAACTCTTAGCAAAATAACTCTCAAATGCTGTGAAACCAATAGGCTGCTGCTGAGCAGGATGCCCATGCTCCATGCCAAATGTGGCTGTGCCCCCGAGGTGGTCACAAATTCTCCATCCAGGTCTGGAGCTCAGCTCGAAAACTCAGGGGCTACCAGGCCACAGAGAGCAGCGGGAGGAGGAGTAAGCAGTGGCTTTGCTCTACTGCACTTGCCATCACAGGGAAAAGATGCTATTGCTGCTGCTGCTCACAGAACCTAAACCTCTCCCTGTATAGCAAAAAATTCCCAGTTTTTTGCCAGAGTGGACTCTTGTTCTCCTCCCCCCCTTTTTTTTACCTTTTCCTGTTATCACATGCACACATGATGAAGAGAATAGCAGATTTCACCAGCAAACAAATAAATTGTGGTGATTTGTTTATGGTGAGAAATAAAAAAATGTTTGGTAATTAAATATGCAGAGAAATTACATGTTACTTTATATACTTTATATTGAAAGCCATCTTGATCAGATAATTCTTTTTAAAAAAGCAGCATCTACAGGAAATAAGTTTTGGTTTTTTTTTTAAAGATAGTTTTTATACATACTCAAGCAGTCTTTCACAAAGAGCTGAGGGGTTTTTTAAGTTTTCTTTTTTGCCCTTCCTTTCATGCTCATTGAATAAGTCATTCACAACATCTGTACCATCACTCCTGGAAATATCCCACCACTATAAAAGGAAAGTATCTTAGCTAAAATAAATGCTTGTAGAATTAAAAAAAAAAAAAAAAAAAATACTGCCTATGTCTTTATTTTGCTTGCTGCTTATTTTACCACTCAAGTTTCAGATAAAAATGCATTTCATGCTTTGTGGAATGCAATCTGTTACAGAGCACGGACAACATACCAACGTTTGTACCACAAAATAACAAGCTTGTATGAGTACAGGCAGGGCTGCTGTTTATACTGCCAGATTCAAACTTCTAGTTAGATAATTTTTGGCAGTGAAAGCACCCAGTCTGTTACTTATACACCAGTTAATCCTGACTTAGAAAAAAATGAAAGTCCATTTAGGTCCTCTAAAATCTTAGCTTAACTTTTATACTGTGGTAAGAGATGATTTAGGGTATGTCACATTAAAGACTATAATTCTTAAAATCTTTCTTCTGTGTCAAGCATCAGGTCTTTAAATGCTAACACTGTGAAAAGTTTAAGAATGAATACCAAGTCGAACTACAAAGCAACTTGTAGTGGGCTTAGCTCAAAACTTGTTCTATTTAAGCTCACAAAAGAATTAAAACCAGGCATTTAGTGTTGTCTGCTTTTTTAGCAGAGCAACAAGGGCTACGATGAAGAATAGCAGTATGAAGTAAACAGACTACCCCTGTGCAGTTTGAACGTGTATGTATGTGTATTTAAATACATTGATGAAAGAAGGAACATGGTTAACAGAATCCACCCAAGTTTTCTTAAGGCAGAGAGACTTGCTTTATCTTACAGCACTTTCTTAATTTTCTTCTGTAGCACAGAGTAGTATTTCAGTGGCTCAGCATCCAGATTACATAATGTCATTTTAATAAGAAGAAACAGAATTGTCTTTGGGGACACAGGAGGCAACATGTAACCTGGTTCACAGTATCTTCCATTTCTGATTCTCTTATCCTTATGAAACAAAAACCAACCAGACAAAATCCCACTATCATTTGGGGGTTTCCCTATGGAGATTTCTGAAATCTTGCATTTATTCATCTAAGTCTCATAAATACATATTTTTAAAATATCACAAGCTCAACTCCCTTTTCTAGCTCCATTTTTGTTATCACAGTATCTATTTTAATGGCTATTAAGCTACAATGTCCGTACCTTATCTTTGTCAGTTAATGTATCTAATTCCACCATCCCAGAGGGAATAAACCTGAAGCTAAAGCCTGCAATATATTAAAGAATCAAGAACGCTTATGCAGAACAAACAGAGGATTTAGCTTGGATAAACAGCAGAGAGCTCAGTGTCTTTTATGTCCAGAGCTCAGGACTGGAAGAAGAAAATGACTATAAATCATCCCTGTGAAACAACATAACATAAATGTTGTATGTTTATTTAAAACTTTATACAATCATTTATCTGGGCTATAGCTCAGTTTCAAAAAGTGCTCTGCTGTAATGAGGTACTGAGACTAGCAGTGATCAAGAGTAAAATGATGTATAGTCTTCAACCAGAATTTGCTTATGGGAAGAATGGAAAGCACTTAAGCAGACACCAAGTATCTATAGCTAGTAGATCAAGCGGGAGGATAATGCAATAATAACAAAAACTTTGATAAATTTTTTCCTGTTTCTCTTCAAAATATCACATTTCTTGTAACGTGACATTGTTTTGAGAGCTAAGCAGCCAGCAATTTATGTCTTAATTTTCACACTTGAATAAAGGCTGATTTGTTGTCAGTGTCCGACGTATGACATGTTGCTCCACCAGACTTAAATTAAAAAAACAGGCTAAATCTTCATCTGGGCTTGCATTCCAGGGAGAAGCGCTCTTTAAAATATACTGCTGTTTTTTCTCGCTTATAGCAAGCACTCCTGTGAATTCATAGCTAGTAATTGCTAATTTTTTTACTTATGGGAAATTGAAGAGCCACTGATGATATATTTACTGCCTAAGGAGACAGACAAAAAATATAATGCAGCTTTTACTGCAGAAGGAGGTTTTTTTCTCCCAAGTACTTTGCACCCTGGAGTGTCCAAAGGGGAGCCTGAAGTCTCCCAGATGTCAGTGTTTGGCCCCAGGGGTGCCCAAGCACCCATCAGGTGCCGGGACAGGGTTTAGCCATGACAGCCCAATTGCAAATGTGCCCTGCCAGGACTGATTCAACTTCCATTGTGTGTGGGCACGCTCTTGCACACAGCAATTCCCACCACAGTGTTTTTTACCTAGTGTTTCAACGTCATTCAGGCAGATCTTCCTCTCTGGGGTTGTGTGCTGTGACACAGGACATCAGACCCAGCGCCTGGGAAAGTGTCTTTGGCAGTGGCAGCTTCTGCTGTGGCTGCAGGCACCATCCCTCTCCCAGCCGCTGCAAACAAAGATTTTCAACGCTGCCTGACAAATCTCCCGTCACTTTGACAGTACATTTAGGTCCCAAGCTCTCTAATTTTTTATGACTTCCGGAGCTGATCTGGTGGCAACTTAAAGCCTAAGCTCCTTTGTGTTACCAAAAGCAGTATTATTTCAGTTTGCAGGACCACAGATTTGTTAGTGGTTCAGGAATTAACTATTAAAAAAATAGTAAATTCAGCCCCACCATCTGCACCTTGATTTTTTTTCAGTTTTATTTTGTGGCCCATGAAGACAAGGGCCGGTAGAGATAGGGCTGACTGAAGCACTGTATCTGCTGACAAGAACATCAGAGGTGAAACCTCCTTCTTTCTCTTTCTGTTTCCCCTCCACCGTTGACAGCGCCACATAAAACAGTGCTGTAAAGAGCACAGGCTCATAAATACTTCTATGCCTATGCAGCTCCGGATGTTTTCAAGCAAATATATTTATTATGTCAATAACGATAAAAAAAAAGATGACTTATTCAATAATTCATAATGGTTTCAGAGCTGCTGGAGGCTAGTACAGCTCACTTTACTTTAGATAACTTATAAATGTAGATTATTTCCATGACAGACTGAAATTACTTTCTGGTGAATATTTATTTGAGCTTTAATTTTCTTATTAACCCAGTATATTCTAGAAAAGAAGATGGGGGTGCTACTGTCTTTCTCATGCTGGTCTCCCGGATGCAAGTAGCAAAATCTCTGAGAAACATTTCGTGCAAGCAAGGTCTTAAACGTTTCTCCACGCCATCAACACCAGAGCAATCTCTTGGCATTTTTTTTTTCGGTAGCTGAAACCATTTTGTCAGTCCAGCATCTGGGTGTAAACAAACACCTCTATAAGGAGTAGGAAGGGCTGGATTCCCACCCTCCCAATGGGTGCTGCTGCCCAAACCCTGCAATGGCACTTGCAAAATGCACCCCGCGCACCCAGTGCAGCACCGGCACACCGGGAGCATCCTCAGCGGCCAAGATACCCGAGGGAGGGCTGGGATGGGAAGGGGCTCCCCTCCGGGGGCTGTTGGGGGACAGGATGATGTGCCAGGTGCCAGGGGGTGCAGAGGAGCCCCCATCCCTGCTCCCCGGGTGCTGCCACTATCGGACCCCTCCAATCTTACACGTGGGGCGACAGCCCAAGCCTGCTCTGCCCTTCGCCTGCACATGGCACATACTGAAACAGAAATGATGTCAATATTCTGGAAAACAGTTCAGATTGCCTCTGTAGTTTCCGCCACAGAGTAAGGAAAAGCTGAAATATCTTCTGGAGAGCAAAAGCCAGGCAGCGAGGGCCTGGGGGAAGGGGCAGGAGGCAGCAGCAGGAGGAGGGACCCCCACATCCAAAAACTGGGCCCATGTCCCTAAGGCAGTCTGGTTTCTTTCTGTTTTTCCTTAGGTAAAATATCAAATTCAAGATATTCTATTAAGCATGATTCTATATGCCAACAACCCCAACATTTTAAGTGAGCGCTGTTGTGATGGTGCTTGAACACTGAAGAAAGCATTTATTGCACATGCAGAAAAATATACAGGGAGCAAGTTTAGGATAGCTTTTCTAGCTTGTTTTGTTTAAAGTTAATTTTTAAAAGCTAATAGGTTTTGAGTTTATTAACAATGTATTTATATTGAATGGGAAGCATATATTCTGTGATTCTTAAATATGAAATTGCTTTATTAGTTTAATTTTGCACATGCAAAAAATATGCAGCCACGGGAATCCATAAATACAGGCCCAGTTAAAAATAAACCTTGCTCTAACACCAATAAAAGTTAGCAACAAATATTTGAAAACTTGAACTCTGTACAAATATGCAAGAAAGCCACGTGGACTCTGGTCGGAGCCAGTTTCTAGGCAGAGACGGGTGACAGCAGAGCGTGCCTGAATCCACGCACCCCTGGCTGGAGCCGGGGTTGCCCCGAGCGGCACAGCTGCCCAGCCGGGTTGCGGGGCTCTGCAGCATGGGTGCATGGAGACTGCCGTGGGCATCCTCCCATCCCACATCTGCACGGCTGCTGCGAGGGCTCTCCTCCCCAGCCCGCCATGCCGCTTGCCCGACGCCCCGGCTCCCTGTGCCAGTGCAGACAGAGAGCACCCTCTCGCTTTAATCGCTTAAGAAGTTACTTATGATACGCAACTAAATATTTAGTTGTGCGGAGGACAGCTTGTCACAGACAGCTTTGTTGCTAATGTATACAAATGCTGGTATGGCGCTGGCTTCCTCCCTGCGTACACAGAGATACACACACACTGACCACAGCCTAAATAAGCTGATTTATTTGTTTCAGTTATTTGATAAGTGCATCATACCTCAAACCCTAGGAAACCACTTTAGGAGGATTATAAGTTTTATGATGTGAAAAGATTACCCTGAGTGTGCCGAGCAAAGTTTATATTCGGAGACTGTGCAGGAGGTGAGGCATTCACAGAGGCTGGGGAAAGAGGGCTTGATAGATAGAAAAGGGATTTTCTTTGTTGCTGCACCTCCTGTTGGATTTCTTTTTCTCTTTTCTTCCATTACATGAGTGGCCCCAGCGAGCCCCTGAGTTGTTAACCTTGTGACTCTCCTCTGCCTTCCACTCAACAACGGGAATTTCAGGATCTCCACTTTTTTAAAATAAGGAGCAATCAGTCACTGGCAAATTAAGGGAAGGGAGGGGAGAGGCTCAGGGTTACCTGCAAGGGGGAGCTGCGAGGCTCCTCCCGAAGCGGGGGTCCAGGGAGGGGTGCTCAGCCCAGCTTCCCTGGGCTCCATGAGCACATCGCCCAAAGCACTTCACCCCGGGGAGGCTGGTGCCAACAGGGCACCTGCAGAGGCACTGGGTGCTTGCCCAGTCTTGGGGGGGGCTGCCCCCTCACCCTGCCCCGGCGCGGGGACCAGCATCTACCAGCCCTGGTGCAGCTGAGGGTCCAGAGGGGTCGGCGGAGAACCGCAGAGCTGGGACCACGGCTTTGCTCGCGGCCTCGAACTGACGCTGCTGTCGTCGTAGCACGTGGCTTTGCTGGGCTTGACACTTGTGCCGTGACATGGCAGAGAGGGGACAATACTTTAGCCTTTTTACCCTTATTATTTGATGTTTGACAGACGCTCAGGGAATAATTGTAAATAGGAGGAGGGTTAATTGAGCAAAATACCAGGTGTGTGTTTCCACCCGTCCTTTTTAAAATAATGGAGTTCCGCAGTGAATGTTTGATAATGTACTCTAAAAAAGTTCTTTTGTTAACAGGGCAATGCGGAGGTAATAGAGAAAAGAGCAACAGCAAGTGGCGGCAGCACACACAGAGTCGCAGAGGTCTGCTGATCTCGGAGGGCTTTGCTCAGGCGCTGGGGCAGCGCCCAGGGAGGGTGCCTGGGGGTTCTGCTTTCCCCCAAAGTGCTCCGGGTCCTGCCTGACCCTGTCCCCTCCGCCACGGCTGCAGCACAGCAGGGTCCCCAGCCCCGGGGCCCCCGTTGCCCCCTGCCCTGCCTCCCCCCACCACATGCTCAGGCGCTGCTGCCCCGCAGAGATCCATTAAATAATGCACTCGCACCCGGCGCCGCGGGGCCCGCGGTACTCTGCTGTTACTAGAAAGGCATTTATATTGTATTCTGTCTCCTGCGCCTTTCATAAGGGAGTTTTTATGTGTCACCAGAAAATACTGGGTAACACACTTTATTAGCCTCATGATACTGCAGCCCATCAATACTTGTCGAGGCCTGATGAGATCATGCTACGATTGTTAATCACAGCGAAGGAAGGAGGTGGAGGAGTGGGAAATACCTTTAGGAAAGAATCAATTAGAGAGAACAGTACTACAGGTAAGCATGCAATGTGTTTTTCAGTATAAAACAGCAGGCAGCCAATCAGCCCATCACTGAAGTTTAAACCTAACTTTCATGTAATATCAGACATGCCTTTTTTCACGGAGAGAAGAAATACTGCATTAGCAGAACACGCTTGTGGTCAGTGAGTGGATCTTTCAACCACTATCAGCCTCCTTAAGACCCATTATTTACAAAAGCACTTAAGGGCACAGCTGGCTTTAAAAATATGGAGTGTGGCTGGGACAATCATCCCATTTATTCTTTGTTAGGCTAAAAGATTTCAGCTTTAAGAGATTGCCCGGCTCAGCGTTGATTACTCATGTGGAAGGATGCTTTTGCTTTGGGTTTTTCCTCTTCAGCGAGGAACTATTTGCTGGGGAGGGAAGTGATTAGTTTTGACTACTTTGCACCTTTTCCTTAAAAACTCGGATCAGGGGTGAGGTGAGGGATGCGGTGAGACCAGTGCCACCACACGGCAATCACCGGGATGCATTTAGCATATGGCTCCAGCTGACGTTTGGTTTTCAAATCCCACTACTGTTACTTTGTGCTGCTAGTGCACGGTTCCTCTCTGCTGTATTTTTGTATCCTGCCCAGAGTCAGAGGAGAGTAAGCTTTTTATGACAGAGAAGTGGAGGTCGAGTGGTTAAATGAATTTTTCTCGGGCTGCAGCAGAAGTCTATAGCTCAAGCACTGATGTCTTATCTCCCCAGATGCTTGTTTGAGTTCCTAGGAGGCCTCTTTGTACTGTGGTCAGTGGGAAAAGCCCAAAATGCTCTGCTGACACCCTGGGTGAAAACCGTATCATTTACTAAACCTGTTTTGCACACCAATCTGGACATGAAACAAAATGTTCAGCGGTGTACATCCCTCAGAGTAACGCAGGCCAGGCTGATGACAGATGCCAGCCTGTTTGCTCAGTGCTACCAGCCTAGGTAGCACTTTGTCTGGTTTAAGAAGTACAAATATCTGCACCTTAGACTCTCCTTGCTGGTTTGGTGCCATGCGGAGAATTTCAGGAAAAAAATGAGGAAAGAATAGCATAAGACCCTGGTAACTCATACTGGCAGGGTGCTTGCAGCACATCTCCCTGTACAAGTCCAACGATACACATAGGACTTAATTTTGCATGGCTGGGACCAGCAGCTGCCTTTCATCAGTGCAATGTTCAGTCTTTCAATAGGAAAAAACCTAGAAATTCTATTGATTGTTCTCAGCACAGCAAGGTCCTCCTCTATTAATTTGGGTCCTAGGGACATCATGCTGGTAAACAAATGGGTGCTAAACAGGCCTAGCAGACCAAATGTGGAGGAGAGAAATAAGGCATACACAATAATACCTTCTGATACAATAGCTCTTGCAGCCAAAGGGACCCAGCTGAATGACGTCAGAGAGTCCCCAGCGTTATTTTAAGAAATTCTCATAGAAAACCTTTGGTCTGAGCTATGTCAGCACTGCGGAGAGATTCCCTAGGCACTGTTGGCAGAAGGTACCTCATCCACAGTTAATAAGGTCTCTATCTTCACGGCACAATGAATGTGCTCTTACGAATGTTAGATACAGCACCAAACTGGGAGCTTTCATTAGAGGAGAGGAGTAGGTTTTGAAAAATACTTTTCCCCCCATTTAAACTAAATGCATGAGCTCAGTGAGTATAAAAAGAAGCAGGAAATGTCAAAAAGATTCCAAGTGGAAAAAAAACAGAAAGCAGCAATCACGAATCAGCAGATGCTGTTACAAGCCAAACGTAATTAGTTTCACTAAAAAGCACTTGCCTGTATTCCTGAGTGAGGGAATAGAAATAAGTGCATGTCAATGAGATGCAAATATGTTTCCCTGTGACCTCTAGGAGCTGCTTATCCTGCTCGGTATCTGTATTTCTGTTCTGCTCTGAAACGAACTGGGAATATACATTTAACAATAGCAACCTACTTCCAGGGCTTTCCTGAAACAGAGGTAGTGCCAAAACCACTTCTGTGCAAGTCCTGACGTAAGTGATGACTGCACTGGGTACTGGGACAACAAAGCTGTTTAAAAGCATAAATTTACTGCCCATTGATTAGCACAATTCCTGCAGGCCCCATGAAATTCTTTTAAATGGATATCAGATACAAGAACAGAGCTGAGAAATCACATACAAATCTGCTTTGCTCAGGGCAAAATCCTGTGTTCATAGTTTACTCCTATTCCTTGTAGAACTATTCCACTTAACAGTGCATATGATAAACAGGAAAAAAAAGCACTAAATACGCCAGTTTTGGTGGAATATTTGAGTCCAGAAGGGACCATTAGGTCATGCAACTTCATTTTTGTGTATCGGAGGGCTTTACATTTCATGCAGCTACGCCTGGATGGGACCCAGTAGCCTCTTTGGCTGGAGAACACTTGCCTTGGCTAAAGCACATCTTCCATAAAGACTCTGAAGCTTAATTTGAGGATTGCCGATTTGGGCACTAACCGTCCTGCCTGCCCACATGCAGATCCTCCGTATCTCCACCAGGATGATGGGAGGAGCACTCTTCAGCTCTTCTGACAGGGCCAGATCCTGAAGCAGCCAGCAAGAGGCAGAAAATTTTTCTAAACCCATTTGCAAACAATTTTCGCTAAACACTTCCGTAAGCTTTCTGGGCTCTGTAATTCAACACTGGCTTTGAGCTCCAGCCTTTTACTGGCGATGTATCTTGGCTTGATCTCATGCTTCCAATACTGGAAGCCAAGTTTTGAAAATTAAACTGTTGGGTTGACTATGAGTTAGATACACTCTCGATCCAAGTACAGCAGTTCTTGAATCTGTTTGTACTGATTTACAGTGAAAACAGCCTTTCAATGGCTCTTTGCAGTTTTTCCTCTTTTTCTATCAGAAAAAGAAATAAAATCAGTTCCTTTAAACTGCTTTGCTTTCTATTGAATACTGGAGTCCTTATGAACATATGTGGCTTTGACTATTGTAAGACTGATGTTTCCAGAGCTTTTAGGTAATTCCCACCCCCCACCCCCAAATCAGTCTCATGGCAAATGAGTATTTCATACAAATAGAGTAAAAGATGATGGAAAAAGCTGAGAGTGTGCAATGGTCATAAAGAAATAGGGTTGCACGCAACAAAAGTGATAGATACATACTTTAAGATTCTCCTAAATCAGAAAATGAAGGAAACAGTAAGGAGCAAAGACTTCCTCCATAGTTGTAGGAAGCTATCCCTCCTAATCAGCACAGTGAAGAGGCATGACACAGTTTTTTATTTAAAACTTGCAATTTATTTGTCATGGGCAAGATAACCTGGTGAGATGGGGGTTTAGTTTAGTTTAGTTTTGGTTTTAATACACAGGAATCTTCACACAACTTTGTTTTATCATCTCAGGACCTCATGTGACACCTCCCTCAGGTACCTCCATGTGTTCTGTCACTGCCATACAGTGACATTTGCTTTTAGGACATTTGTCCTTCTCTCAGCCAAGAGGGCACCAGTCTTCTCCCAGCCCTTGAGCCTGCTGAGTGTACTGGCACCAAATTCAGCAAATGGGACTTCCTGCGCCCTTAAAATAAAATGCAGACAAGAGGCAAATGATGAAAGATTTGCCACCTGTGTCATGGGGTAAGAGTAATTTAAGTCAAATAAAAGATATATGTCTGCTCAAAATATGTATATGCATTTCTGGTTTTTTTACTGGCTTGTGTTACTCCCTTCATTTTTGCCTGTCTAATAATACAACAGAGTGTTAGTTTAAAGCTAACTTAGGAAACTATGTAGCATCAGGGACTCATAACTTTTTATACTTCTGGGAACTTGCTGGGGCACTCAAAGTGTTCCCACAATAAGGTGGACAAAGTGTTTGCTGGTGAGACATTACATGGCAACTTTGAGATGCCTATCACTCACCATGCTGGTTTTCTATTTTTTCCTAACAATTCATGATATCTCTTGGGAAAGTTACTGTACCTTAGAAAACTGTTGTGGGGGTAGAATGAGATTATTTGGTCTGGTAAATGGAAGCATCATGTTTTGACCACTTTCCCCACCTGAAATACCAAACAAGCTCAGCACAGCTCTCCACAGTCAATCATCCTCACCAATCAGATAGACGTCGTTCTGCTTTGCACTCTCTTAAACCAGGATTTGTTTGTGTTTCTCATTAATTTGTCAGCTTCCATTTGGGAAGCATTCTTGTACAATCAATGGAAGTCAGTAGGTAAAACTAAATATTTGCAGAGGCTACACCTGATGAGATCATTCAGGCAGCAGACAGCAGGTGTCACAGGGACAGTAGGTGTCAGACAGTAGGTGTCACAGGGACAGGAATCCATCCTTGGAAAAGACAGATGCAAGTACATGCATGAACGTACACACCCTCCTCACGTACTCACACACCCCTTCTCCCTTCTGTTCCACAGAGACCCTGTGCCTATATGGGCACACATGGACACAACGCGTGCGCAATGCAAGAATGACTCTGAAGCTGAAGTTTAACTTCCACATGTGAATAAAACTAATGGTACTATTTAAATACAATAAAAACATGCAGAGTTGCATTGCCAAGTTGTGCAAGGTCACATTGCAATGTGTCGGCTGTAAAGATTTCTAAGGAGCCTGTTTTCTTGAGTAACAGCAGTTGGAGAAATGCACTTATCTGAAGAATGAGACTGTTATAGGTTTCTGTAAATCAAAGCTTAGCCAAAGAGCAGTTCTTTAATATCCATTTTCCACTTCACCACTTTGACCACGGCACACACACTGGGCTAAATCCTGCTCAGCTCGCATAAGTAGTCAACTCAAATCAATGCTGGCATGACTGGAGCTGTGTAAATGCAGAGGGTAGGTTGAGTGACTCCGTGCGAGTAGGAGCAGGAGGGTTTGCTGCTTTCTGCACATGAATATTGGTAGCTGTGTGCCTGGGCACACGAGTCCCATGTGAGGGGAGAGCCAATTTTTGGGATGGGTCCCACTAATCACAAATTTCTTTGCTGGATGGGCTCGAGCCCTGCAGGGTTTTCGTCAAACTGAGCTGATGGGAAGCGATGTAAAGCTGATGGATTGAAATGTAGGAAGCAGTGGGTCCACAGCTACCACCTTTTGGGGTTTTATTACCTGACCTACACCCTCAGACAATGCACACCGTTAACAGGCACCCTCACAGTTGCCCGGCAGTGATCAATGAAAGCCCTTCAAGGTGCTTTTGAGATGAGTTTCCCTTAAACTTTTCACTCGTGGTTGTCAGGACCAGGGGAAAAAAAGGCTCCTGTCCAGCACAGCTTCTTGCCACAGGTGCACATGAGACCAACTCGGCTTCCTCCAGTCTGGGGAATACTGGGGCACGTTAAGCACGGCCACTTCGGGAGACCCCCTCCTGTACAGAGCTACTGCAAGAAGAGGCACATGGCAGCTGGGAGGTGGTGCAGCAGGGTCTGACCCGAGCCCCTGCAGCTGGGAGGTTGCACGGGGAGCAGGAGCCGGCTGCCGGCACTGCGCTGCTCCCCGGCACGGCACCTAACACCAGCGCCGTCACACGTGGGGCTGCCTTTAGTGCCTGCCCAGCTGGCCTGCCTATAGGCTAGCGAACAACATGGGCGTCTGTAAAATGTTTTTTACAGATTCTATTAAATGCTATTATTCACAGGAAGCCTTAGAAAAATCTAACGCTACATTCACTTCTAAGATATAATAGATGTAAAGTCTTTTTTTTAAATCATTTTAATGCGATCATTTGTTGGGCCTTAGGGTAAAATTACATTTCACAGCTCCCTTGTTCCCATGCTATGGTAAAAAAGAGATTGATGTCTGAAATTTCAACTGTATTTGTCTTACAAATTTGTCCGACTCCCTGGAGAATAATTGTCTCATATCATTTGAAGGCTGGTAATTCCTTTGGAATGACCTCTGTGTTATAATTACAGCAAGAGTACTAGCATATAGCTAGGCAAAGTGAAAGTTAATGTTCTTGGTTTCTAGCTTTGTTATTTTTATTAAACTGTTCCCCTTTAAAAGAAATACCTGGAGATACGGACTCTTACTCAAGAGGGCTTTTTGCAGATAACACAAAATGTCTTTTTTCCTGCAAAACACTTACGTGCATTAACAATTATCTGAAGGTTGCAATGTATTCTTAAATTCATTGTGCATTTCTGGAATATATTAGCAGAATTGGAGACTTTAACATGTCATTTGCCTCAGGATTATTTATTTTATCCCACTTCAAATGTTTTGAAATTTTCCGAATATATAGTCAGCTATGGCTTATGTTGTTTTTCTATCATGATATGGGTTTGAACTGAGAATAACCTAAATATACCTTCTCCTTAGGAAAGAAAATCCTGCATAGCTGGGAAGAAACCTAGAGAAAATAGTGAGCAGATCAAAAGGCATAGAAAATAAGATGTATACTTGCAGAAGTAACGAAAAAGGCGATGCAATTTGGCAAATCACTTTGTCCTATTTGTGCTTGTCTCTGTGGGCCACGGGAAAGTGCTTCCCAGCACTCGGCCGGAGCAGTGCCGGGGCTGGGTGAGGGGGTGCAGAGAGAAAGCCCTCCCTGCAGCCACGGGGACACTCTCACTGCCGCGCAGGCACGGGGATGTAGAATTACTGTTACCATTATAACGATTTACATGCTCAAATCCTGTCTGCCTCAGCGAAGTGATAAATACCTCAAAATATTATACATTATAAGGTCTATTCTACTCTTGATTTACAAGGTCAATTACCTATACTAACCTCTGTTAATGTTAGTGGGAATTTATTTTATAAATCTTCAGCACACCCAGAAAGGACATGGGAGTTAATCTGGCGTGATTCTTCTCTCTAGGGGCATGACCAGCATCTTACTTCCTTCAACTGTAGTTCTTACACACATTTTTTGGGTGATATTTGAAGGTAAAAATGCAGTTTTGTGAGTCGGATGGGGCTGCATGCTTCATTTAAAAAGTAAGCACAGACTCTGCTTAATACATTTACTTCATTATAGTTCTCAAATGGGAACATTTATCAATTGTTATAATAATATCTGAGATATTATTGGTAATTTTTTAGCCTCTGCCTACTGCAAAACTGTGATATCTTATGGTGGACATTTGTTATTTATTAGTGGATAGGTTTTCATATGCATTATGGCCTTAGACCAGCCCAGACCAGCACTGTCAGTGCTCTGAACATTGGAGCTCTCAAACATTAGACTTGCCCTTAGTCATTATTAAATGATACATATCTGTAACTGTTTAATAATGACTAAAAAAAATGTAATACTCCATCTATTTTTCCTTTGTACTTTCTTGAACAATGTCCTTGCTTAATGTCCTTGAGCAATGTCTTCCTCCTTCCAATGAGCAAAAATTCAGAATTGAAACTTCTGAAACTGGCTGAGGAATCTTTAGGGATAGTCCACATGACCCTATGCTTGTAGGCAGCAAGAAAGTCTTGATCTAGGTTTCAGCAGCTGAGTTGGTCTCTATTTTTTTCTGTGTATTTTCTGATGATCCTAGAGGGTTATGCCTAGTTTCCAAGCTAGTAACAGCAATATATAATTTTACATTTTTTGGCTGATTTAAAGCATACATGGTTTTTGTTAACTTAGGACAGGAGGGGCTCAAGTTTGTGTCATAAATGGCCTAGAACATTCACAAACGTATAGGCACAAAGTCACTAAAAATAAAGCTTCCCAAAGTCCTTTTAGTTGAATGACTTGATATATTTGTAAAGCAGTCTTGCATGGAGGCAGTCTGGTGACAGAATTAGAGGAAAATGAGAAACTTTGTTGAAGCGTAATGAGAATTAATGTTTTGGCCATTGCACTTGATGGATATGTTGGAAAAATAGTTAAAGTGCTTGCTGTGTTAATGTCAGCTGACATAACAATTGTTTCCAGAGAACCAGACTTCAGAATCCTCATATAAAGCACTGGGGAACTTGAACAACACAAAAGAATGTAAGGTTTGGAGGGAATGGGGGCAGGGGAAGGAAAGAAAAACATTATATAAGTTTAGCTACTTCCAGCTCATTTTTCCCCATTGAAATAATGAACATAAGAGTGTCTCAGCAGCAACCCAAGCCAAGTTTGGAGAGAGCTTCAAGACTGCTGTCTTGAGCGTAAGAACCACCCCGTGCACTTATCAAGCCGCACTGAAAGAGTCTTTAATCCATGCCTGTAGTCCTACATTGAAATGAAAACTGGTTTATAGGGTGAAAGATAATAAAGACCTTGGGAAAAAATGAATTCCTTGCCTAGCTGAAGACTGCTCCCTTCACTGAGCTCGGAGGAGCCGAAAGCAGTGTGAAGAGGCTGGTGCTGTGCATGCACAGCAGGGGGGCAGAAAGGCAGCCCTGACCTTTTCCTGCAGCACGAGCCCGCTGCTGTCCTGCTCGGTGGAGACGGACAAGGCAAGCAGTATCCCTTAGCAGCTACAGCCTCAAGGCCAAACACCCCATTACCCTGAAGATTTCAGTCCTCATCCATGCTGGAGTGTGCTTCAGCACCCTGGCACCAGCCATGGCCCAGGGGCCCCCAAGGGCTCCCAGAAATCTCACACCCTTTGTCAACTTCTTCTGTAAGGAAAAGTGTCTTTTTTTTTTTCTAAGAAGTGCATCATATAGTTCAAAATGCTACAGAACAACTTTATTTGGTCTGGATCAACTGGTGTTTGAGCTGGCAACAGCCCACAGAGGTTCTCTGCCATACTTATCATGTTGCATGCACTCATTAACCTCCCTGTATAAAATAATGGGCAGAATATGCGTAACATTACCAGTTTTTCACAAGTGCAAAGCCCAGAAGAACTCAGAAATCACCAGAAAAAAAGTTTACAGCACTGGGGTAAATTGGAAGACACATCTAACTATTACTGTGCCAATACCAAAAAGCAATAACTTTTCATTGTGGGGGAAGATGCATTCATTCTCACACCACGTGTGCACAAAAACATCCTAATGGTTTCCCATAGACTGGAGACTTATTAGTGGAAAATACAGGAAAATATATCATCTCAATCTTCTCTTCCCCCTACACATTTTGCTGAAGCCACGTAGGAGCCTCCGTGTCATTTCTTTGGAACCGTTCATATATCATGGTGGTGGGGGGATTTAAAACACACAGTTTGTGCAAAGAGGAGCTTTGTAGCTCTTGCATCAACTCCAGCGTTCAGCTCTTGTGATTCAGCACAGCTGAGAAGGGGGTTTTGATGGGATGACCCTGGGTTCCACCCACTACTTGGGCTGTGATGTGCGAGATTGTTCTTCCAGTTTATTGCAGTGGCCCCCAGAGGCAGCTGTGAATCACTGTGAAGCAGAAAATGTCCTTACTGCATGTTTTTTGAAAGGCCTGACCCAGTGAGGGCAAGTCTTTCATTATAGACTTAAAGTTTAAGTTTTAAAGCTTTCCTGGTCCTCAGACATGGGAACCCTGTAGGATGCTACACTCCCAGCGTACATGCTGCTTGCATTAATGTCCTTCCATCGGTTTTAAAGTAGACAGTTTCATTCTAGAAATTGCTTAAATAGCCACAGCCTGTATTTCACAAGATAATGGCTCTGATTAGCCCCAACTGCATATATGTTGCTTTGATCATGGAAAGCGTTAGCCATTTCTAAGCCCTGTTGCAAACGTCATCTTAGAGGGGCTCACCTGCCCTGTCTCTAAGCTTGTCCATCTTTCCTCACATGGGAAACAGGAGGAAAACATGAGTCTGTTTCCTTGCATGGGAAACAGACTGCTGGAAGACCAAACTCTACAGCAGCCTTGCAGTAGTTCCACTTACCAAGAGTGGAAGATCACTCCTGTTTGGCAAAGGCCCTGCTGAACATCACGCTGCCCATGTCTATTCCTACGCTGTGTGTTCAGTACAGGTTGAAGGAGCAAGACACAGCTGTGCCTGTACCCCTGATCCCTCTTTCAGAAGGGTGGTGGTGGCTGTGACATTGCTAGACTCTGAGGCTGAGAGTTCCCCAGGCTGCCATCAGAGACTCTCTGGAGGGAGAAGTTCAGGAACAATTTAGAAATTGTAGACCAGATCATAGACCTATCATAAAGCTTTCATCAGTCAATAAAACAGGCTTTTCTTTTCATAAAAAATGACTCAAAGTTTTTTGTCTTATAAAAAGAATATTGATGCTGGAACCCTGAAAACTTTGTCTGAACTTTTATTCTCTCTGCTTCTCTTTTCATTTCCTGTTTTTCTTTTCTTTGTATGTGGTGAACGCTTTCATGAGAGCTTTAATGCTTTTTTGATCCACTTATGGGTGAGGTGCCTCAAATAACACCTCCATGTTGCCTATCTCCGATTTCCACCAGTAGGTCGCCAGGCAGCCGTGACCTCTTAGAAGCTGTGAGAGGGATGTCTTCATTAGGCCTCTGTTTCCTCCAAAGGAGAGGAAGAACGTGAGATTGGGTGGAAAGAAAAATTACACTTCAAACTCCTCTAGCATTTTCAAGGCCTCTGGGAAGAGCATCATGAGTAGTGCATGCACTAAATGATCTCCTTGCTGGCTTTGCAAGAAGAAAAACATCCTTTCTGTGAAGCGCTTGTACCGATATCATCACAAGGTGCTTCTGTCTGGCTCAAGCCAATGCACAGAGCAGGTGCCGTAATTTCCTGTTTCAATTAATTTTTCCTTCCCAAGCCGATTGCCCCTCCTGGCTGAGCCCCACCTTGCCTCACGCTGCAGCCTGCAGAAGTGCTGGTGATTTCATTGCGGAGGCCAAAGCCCCAGGACCGACCACAGGGTGCATACATTGTGACCATCTTATTACATGAAGGCGTTATTCAGGAAATATTTAGCTATATTTTCCCAATGTTTGCATGCTGGCTAAGCTCTTTGCAATTTAAATCTTTGTTGTAGGTAGAAAGCCAGTGTTTATATCTGCTTGTGTTATGCCTGGTGGTCAGGTGTCTCCTACAAATGGCAGACATTCAAAGATTAGTAAGGGAAATAATTACAGAAAAGAATTACAGATATTTTCCTCAAAGTGGTGCTGCATAGCTAAGGCAGAGAGCATCTCATATGATTTGATTACTGTTATATGCTCATTTAGCATCAGTTGACATCATGGGTGTTTCATGCACAAATGCTACTCTGAGTTTTGCTCACATAAATATTTTGGGACTATCTGTCAAGAAGATATCTGGAGAAATCAGTATTGGTTCACTAACAGAAAAAAAAGAAAAAAGAGACAAATTCATCACATAACTTATTGGCAATGAATAATTTGGCCCACTCCACCTCTGTCTCTGCACAGGTAATACTGCACAGCAGCTGACAGCTCTGGGGGTGATGACAGTCAGGAAATCAGCTCTCTACAGCATTGTCCTCTTCCCATGACTCAAACTTTTACAATTTAATAGTAAGGGATTTTAAATTATTGCTGGGCAGTTGATTGAAAGTTGCTGTACCTGTTTTCAAAACATTGTAAGTAAAAATTGATGTGATTTTGAAAATGGAAAACTATTGTATGAAACTCTTTAGCACCAAGAGAGCTTCCTGGACTATGGCCATAAGCTGCATTTGTTCAAGTCAATTTTGCATTAATCAGTGTGCCTTGAAGATTACGTCCTATGTTTTTTTATTTAGTGGGTCATATATTTTAAAAAGTGCCTTTAAGTGTTTTGATGAAACACATTAAAAATCCACTGTAATGCCTAGGTGGCTGACAGTGTTAATATATAGCAGGTACATTTGCCTTTGCAGTTTAAATAATCTGAAGGAGATGCTTTATTATTTATTTTTAAATTTTATCACCAAAGATCCATAATATCTGAAAATCAAATTTATGGTACTTGTCTTCCATACCTTCAAAAATATTAATGAATGTTTTCCAGTCACTCAACCACAAAATCAGACTTTTAAACGAAGTTTTCCAACTAGAAATTATATAAATGATCTGCTGTTCTTTTGCTCCACCAGGAGAGCATGAAAATTAGCTGAGGCAGTCTTTTTGTTACTCATGGAGCACACAGACAAAGAGTTCTCTAACATTTAGCAAAAATGCAAGTCAGGCTGTAGCGGATACCAGTTTTCTAAATACTCACAGGTCTGATGCTTTTTCTATGGCCTGTCTAAACATTTTCTGTCACAAAATACAGCTGGACTTGTTACAGCAACAAGATTTCACCTGAACTTTCTAGTTTTTGTGATGAAATCTTGCTGTCCTGCTGTCAGCAGAAGCACATTGCAGTCTCACCTCCACTCCTGGGCGCAAAGGTGAGTACGCATGTGGATAAAGGTTTCAGGGTTCAACCCTCCATTTCAAAGTTAAGATAAGCATGTGTGGGCAGAGGCATGTCCTCTTGAATACACAAAAGACAAGCATGAAGGCCAAAGCAGCGTGCATGTGCTGCTTTAGCCAGAAGAAGGCTCCCAGCACCTCACATTGGAATGGGCTGGCGATGCTTCACCACAGCTCTCCTGTGCTCCCTGCTGCAGAGGAAAGAACTCCCTCCCTCAGCCTGACCCGGATGAAAGTAAATTTTCTGCCCTAGGCAGCAAGCTGCAGAGGCATGGACGGACCTCTGGAGAGGGTCGTGGAGGTGGCATCTCTTGGGGCATGGCAGAGCTGTGTGAGCAGATGAGAGGAGCAAAAGAAAAGCAGAAGCAGCAGTGGAAAGAGATTTATACTTCAATCACCATTTACCAGAAATCCCGATGGTTGTTTTTTTTGGGGCTCTTTAAAAAAATTTTTTTTAAAACCCCAACATTTTCTCAGGCAGAAGACCAGCCCCAGGTCCTGCAGTGAGGGCTGCCTTGTTCATGTCCCAGAATTGCCTGTCTGCTGAGCTGAGCTCCTGCGGGGAGGAAGCCTTCTCCTGTGACGGGGCCACCGTGGCAGGAAGAAAGGATGCTGTAGGAATTCACACATGCTTGAGGCCAGCAAGGAGGGACCCAAGCTGTGAATATGAATATTCACAAAAGGTATACCCACAGCTAAATATGAAGGACTGGCTTCAGCTCGGTCTAGGTTTTGAGCACAGATTTTGTTTCATTGCTAGTCTATCCAAACTAATTTGTCCATCTCTAGTAATTTTGCCCAGTGGGCCCCGTCTCACAGCTTTTAGTCTTTATTCAGGCTATATGCCCATTGACCTCAGTAAGAGCTGTGCCAGGATAAAGATTGAATGAGGACCGCAGGATTCAGGCTGAATATCTTGAATACCATTTAGATATGATTTCCTATATAAAGATCTCCATTTTTCTTTAAATAAAACCATAGAGGAGAGGCGGATGATACAGCTTTAGTGACATGATTCAAAATAATCACTTCTCAAATGTACGTGTGAGGTGGAAGATAGGAAATGAGCCTTTTGAAAGAAATACAGTCTACGTAACGTGCTGGGAGTGGTCAATGGGTAAACAAGTTCTGGCGGCAGTGAAGCTATGTGAATACACAGGAATTATTTAGTACTTTCCCCTGACTATGAGCAGGACCACACATACAGGCCTGTCACAAATATATATGTAGGGAATGATGACTCCAATTCATTACATTTAGTGGGATTCCGTGTGTTTTGCTGGGCTGCTGACCTACTGCAACAGTATTAAAATGCACTGGGGTGCATTTTTTAAATTACAGAGGAAGTATGAGAGGAGCCTTTAAAAGGCTTTGCACATACAGCCAGGTCCACCCTTGGTGTAACTCTCCAAGTCCATACTTCCACTAAGGTTGAGTCAAGCCCTGGGACTGGAGCAGACGTGTTCACTGACTCCTGTCCTATGGAAGTCATACAGCAGGTTTTAAAAGCTGTTCTCTAGCCATGTTTGAGTTACTCTTATTTTGCATTATCATGCAGTTCCATATCACTTCCCACATCCAGCAGCTGTTAGAGGCTTTGCTGAGCTCAGTCACCATTTGTTAAAAACAGAGGCAGACTGTAGTGGCTCACACAGGATGGGATGGGAGAAAAGATGAGAGAGCTGCACACAGGGGCTTCGAAGAAACCGAATGTGAGAGCTGGAGCTCTCATAAGCTTGAGCTCCCTTATCTTGGCCAGCTCTAAAGTTGAAACTTGTGGAGTTTTCTTGGCCTTCCATCTAGGTCTGACCTATCCTCTGAGGGTATGTGGATATTTTTGGCTTTTTAGAGTATACTGCACAGATCACAGATCAGAAAAATTACAGCTGGCAAAAACCTTACCTCATTTAGCCTGTCTGCCTGTCTGTGAAGGATCGTTCCCTGGAGTCTGTTTTTGTAGTATTCATAACACAATCTAGAACTAGTGAAAAGGGGAAAGTTTGTCCAGAGAAGTCCTCCATTTAAGGGAAGGGGTTGATTTGGGGGTTTTTTGGTTGTTGTTGATGTTTTATTTTGTCTGGATGAAACATAGTAGAATTTAGACAGATTTCCAGTACCTCTCTGTATACCTAGGCACAAGAAAAGACTTCCATGGCTATTTATTTTTATGATAGCCTGTGTTTCAGACAGATCTGAAGCAGCTGCTAACCACCATCTGAGCTGATTTTCATCTGAGGTGAGAATTAAAGGCTACTGCGTGACATGTGAATAATGCAACACAATAGAGGCTGTAATTTAGTATTTGCACTGCAGTAGCACTTCCCAGTTCATCAAAATATACAGACACACGTGTACAGTCTCCAAAATGAAACTATAGCAATAACATGGCAACAGCTGTTCAGATAGCATAATGTAAAAAAAAAAAAAAAACAAACCACTTAAAACAACATCCAAAGTGCCTGCAGATGCTCCTAGCTTGATTGCTTCTATATCACTTGGGCACCACAGGAATGCAGCAGCACTTCAGGTGGGCTCCCACAGTGCCTGCCCAGAAAGGGGGGTTGTAGGAGGTAGAAATCTCTGGGGCAGCCTGGTTGCAGTGGGTGCTTTCTCCCTGCTTTCCTCTACCACGTGGAGTTTGCAGGCTGAGCCCTTTGGATCCTGCCTGGCAAATGGGTGGGTTACAAAACTGCACCCTCAGTCTGATTGGGGCTGAAGAGTGGAGTGATTTATGCAACCGCTGTCATGTCCTCAGAGAATTGTATTAAACTTCCCTTTTGCTAGGTCAAAACTTAGAAAAACTGAGAAAAACAACATCTATATTTCTCTTGTTCAGAATTGTCATTCCAAAGGATAACATAATGTTTTACAAATTGCATGAGCCCTGTGTTGTAGTTGTTTTTTAACAGGCCTGACTCTGGTTCATTAACTGGCTTCTTCTGGCATAACGCTTTCACCCATCAAATTTACCTGTTCTTAGCTGCCTTGAAAGAAACTCCAAACTGTGAGTAGTAGTTAATACTTCTCTCTGTACCACATGTGGTATTGCTTAAGGTTATGCATAGCCTCTAAGCAAAGTCATTTTCCTTTCTGCAGTGCAAAATGAAACATATTGATTATAATTTGTTTCCACTGCCTTTTATCTTTTTTTTAGTCAAAACTTGGAAGAAAATATTCAACAAGTTCTTTCTTAGTTTCTGTAACAAACAAATTTATATGAAAAGTAACCTTGAATGAAGGCAAAAGGATAAGTTTCGTTGTGGCTTTGCCAAAAGCATGTTTTCCCTTATGAAAATCCTCTAATAATCTCAAAATATTGGATAGAGATCTTACAGTTAGGGCACAGAATATAAATCCAAGCATCCCTCAGAGTCCTGCAGCATTATGAACCAATCTAATGTTGCTGTTGGGGTTATCAGATTATTTTGTGAAGCATGTGCATAGCTTTCAATAAGGTGGACTAAAGGCCCTGAGTCAGGAAATGTTGTGTTACTGACAAACGAGCGCAGCTGCATAACTGAGAACGTATAAAAACTCGATGAAGTCAGGGGGAATTACTTTGTTCCTAAAAGAGGGCCTGCAAGGGAAAACTAATGGGTGACAAAAGTTCCTTCTGTCCTATGACCATTGATAACTGTTCAACTCTGGGCTTGCTTTTCAGTTTTTCCCTATTTTCTCGTTTTTTATTTAAACTATGACAGATTTAAGGATCCAATTAGCTTCTGTTACAGAGCTGGCATCCAGATGATTAAAAAGAAAAGAAAAAGAGTTTGCTTATTAAAGTACTGGTTTTATGTTACTTTCCATTTGGAATTAGTTGTTCTTAATATCTTTCGTCCTCTGGCATTGCAGGGGAAAAAATAACAAGACCCTTCCAATGATAAGCCTTAGCCTAACCTGAGGACCTGGTAACACTACCCAGCTCCCAGGCCAGGTGTCTGCAGCAGCGACCTATCTGACCCTGAAGTGCAACGTGGTCCAAGCACTTATGGCCCCTTTTTCCCTTCTTCCTCCCTCTCCTTTAGGTTTCCCACCTCTGCATGCTCCAGTCACATCCCTGGTCCAGCTGAAGAATGGGGCTAAAACTGTAGCATGTGCCATGCAGGGCACCTATCCCTGACACAGCCTGAAGGACTATGTTAAACTCTAATAAGTTAATGAAGGCTTTGAACTGGGTTTTAAATTATTTTCTTCTGTCACATTAGCTTTAAAAGAATTTCCCTAATGGTACACCTTTCTCACTCTTTCCACATATGGAAGAGCTTTCTTCCAGCCCACTGCCTACACTTTTCAATAGTGTTCTCCAAACTTTTTCCATTTCTTTTTCTTAATCTGTTTCCTATTGCTTATTTCTCCCTTTCTGAAACAAGCACTTCTCTTACATCAGATTCACACCATCACCAGCTCTCCCTCCCTCTTTGCTGCCATGTTTTGTTCTGTGAGCGGATCCCCAGCTAGACCTTGGCATTAGGAAAGGGAGAGAGTGACTGACACAGTCATTCATGTGGGTGGTGTTTGAATGTGCCCTGTGCAGTTCGGGCAGCAAATGAGAGTAAGCAAAAGAAACAGGAAAATGCTACAAAAATGGGAACTGTATCTTCTCAATTAATTCCTTTGCTTCTGTCTTCCTTAGTGAATATGAGCCTTAATAACCTTATTAGGGAGCAGGGTTATTTGAGAACAGCTTTCCTGGCAAGGGCAAATAACACTGTTGGGATGCAGCTATACTATTCCTTGGCCTCATGGCTGGTGATTTTCCATTTCTAACAACACATCCAAAACTTGTCTATTTTGATCGCCAGTTTGGTCTAACACAGAGAATGGCAAACACTTCTAACGTGATTTTCATGGACAGCAGCTTCTTAATGTTGTTAAGTTTATCTGAAAAAGAAATATGAACAGTGAATAAGGCCCAAATGTCTTTCCAGACTACCCTCAGAGTATGATAAGTAGGAGCATCCAGTACAGAGGATGTGTGCCTTCCTTTCCACAGTGAAACTGCATTTCCTGAACATACTTTTCATGAATGTAAGACATTTAAGCATCATCAGCATTACCCTGTGGTTCATTGTATTTGTGGTACCACAGGATGGTGTATTCGGAAATATCTGCAGGGAACCAAGAATTATCAAGAGGATTTCACAGAGGAAAACGAATTATTTAAAGGAGCAGCTGAAATGTATTTCTGTTCTGAATGTCCCCTAGAGCCTGGCTAGTAGGGACATTCAGCCCATAAATATGGACTAAACTCTATTTTCATAATTGATTTGCAGTTCATCTTTAAGTGCTAAGGAGGCCAGGTGGTTCAGCAGAGACTGCAGCTTGATTCCTGTACAATAAAGAGTCTGTGCATGCTGCACTCAGGCAAGTTATACCATGGGCAGTTGAGGCCGATAGGAATCCGTGTAATAATTCTCACTCCATCATTTTCGAACATTAGTGACTTACAGGCCCTGATCTTAGCTCTGAATTTGCCTTCGTTTTCATTGATTTTGTGGTATATCTCATGCCCATTGCAGTAAATTACCGAGATCATAAATGATGACTCATGAAGCCGAGAGTGAAGTCAATGCCATTGGGGTGAAAGAAATTAATGGATGCTGTTGGACAATATTTGTGCTTTTCTGTATCTGCTGTTTGAACCTTTTCGTTGTACATGGGCCTCGGGAAGTCTGGGGATGTGATCACAAAAAATATCTCTACGGCTCAGAGTTCTCTTGCACCTCAGTAAATGCACAGGGGACTGAGGAAAGGGATTTTAGTAATTTTTTAGAACTTCTCTGTTTCTTAAGTAACAACATGATGCTGGCCCAGTAATTGCGGGATTGCACTTCTTACAGGAGTAGGCCAGCAGAAATTGGGATAGCATTATCTAAGGCAGTTATAAACTTCTAATAGTAACAATAATAAGGTTGACCTATATTTAGAAAGTTTCCCCTTTGTCTTCTGTGGCGGGGAAAAAGGAATCATTACTGTTATTACATTTATTGACAGTACTGCTGAAGCACTCTTCATACTGCCCGAATGCCTGGCATTATCTTCCCTTAGGGGGCTAAGTCACTCACAGCAAACAATAGTGGATCCTTTGAGAAATACTTTCCATATTGCATAATACACAACTTGGGAAAAACGCTTCACTAGCTTCAACCACAGTATTTTTTTTAAGGAGGAAAACGTAATCCAACTGGGGGTAAAGGAGCTTGCATGGACGTACTACAATAAAGGGCTCTTTGACAGAATTAAACCAGTGTTATTTGTTGGCCATCAGAAGGCTGCCTGTTACCACAGACACCACAGAACAACATTATTAGTTATATGATGTGCAGCAATACAGATTGCATTGATTTGCAGTTTGGTGACTGCAAAGTAACTATCAGTGTTCGGATAGCTGCGCACTGCACTGACACAGATACAAGACTGACTGCTGGAGTCAGGGCTTGCCAGCATGAATGTGACATGAATCTTTCATAATCCTCATCACATCAAGAGACCCTACCAGAAACAATGTCCAGTTGCCTCCTGCCAATGACAGTGTCCCTGTTCTAATGGGATACTGGGTTTTCAAGTATTGCAAGGTCAGTCATAAGTCTCTTAGACGTGTGTGTACCCAGCAGGAGCAATAAATGAAGGTAACTCCAAGGACAAAAAGATCTGACGTTTAAGCAGAGAGACTGTTTCTACTAAGCAGGAACAATATCTGAAAGAAGCAGATTGGGAACTGAAATGACACCATTCCTGGCTGCTTTCGGTATTTTGATGTTGCCACCATTGCAGCGGTCAACACTGAAACAGCACCTGAATGGGAAAGTGATTGGTCACACAGTGACCCTCTGATCAAATACAATGTGAAGTGCAGCTTCTGGTATTTCCAACATTCATAAGCCACATAGAAGAAGCATTGTTATAGAAAACATGCCAAATCTATAGGGCCTTTTAAATTCTCAAATAAGAAGCCTAACAAATTTATGACTGTGTTGCTAGATGTGGAGGCCAAGTAAACTCACAGTGTTGATCTTAGTTGTGTTTAAATTTCTCCTGCCTTCTGGCACTTTGAGCAGTAGTGGAAAGAAATCATTTACTCCTAGTAGCACTAAGCATTTGAAACACAGGGGTACCATGGAAGAGCATTACGAACATAAATTATGTCACACAAGTGGTCCCAGAACTGGTGGTGGATACGTTTCCTCTCAGACACTGCAGATCTGTAGTGACATGGGTGGGCACAGAATACAAACACCCCCAGAACAAAACATGGAGCCAGCCCCCGGCTTACCAGCTTTCTGCATCAGGCTGCAGAAACACTGTTTAAAACACTGTTGCAAGCAAACAAATAAACAGAAAGCTCGAGCTTCCAAACCTTGTAGTTCCTTGCTGAAAACACGATTGTCTGTCTTTGTTAGATGATTGGTATTTAAAGGCATTCTTTGTTCATCTGTATATACAAGTCCATTTTAAATGTGGTTAAGTTTGGGATGGAATGCAGTATGTGGGCTTTCTCTTCCTGTGCTTTTAATTGCTCTTCTAGTTTCACATTTAGGAAAGCATCTAGCCAGCTCAGCACCCCGTTAGGGATCCGAGTTTACTGAGTGCTCGCAGAGTCCACGGAGCAGGGCAAGCAGAGCACTGAAGGTGCGATCGCCTTCTCTGAGGCAGCATGTGCTGGATGGAACCTCTCGGAGCAGAACAGAAGTCATCCATCTCCCTTGGAAAGGTTTGGGTTAGAAGAAGCTTATTTTTCATTCCTTTACGGAGCATTTAATTTTAAACGTAGGGTAAAGACTGTCAAAAAGTCCCAAGTACTACTGTGTGTAAGAACAGCAGCCAGATGATCTATCATGTGGAAGATTACCTTGATTTAATGCAAGGCAAAATGCAGTATGTTGAACCTAGAGAAAAATGAAGCACTTATCTGAAAAGTAATTTTAATGAAAAAATTATGTGTGATATATACATGTTCTTCTGGTGATGCTTATTAAAGTTAGCCAGTAAGATTTCCTGGTAGAAAGTCTCCTCTTTGTTTTTATGAACACTCAACTTTATCACCTTCTTCCCTTCCATTTCCATTTTCATTTTCTTTTCACTTATGAAAAGTTTGGATCTTTTGAAGAAGAAAGACTTAATAAAGATCAGGGGGAGAGAGAATGAGAATGAATGCCTGCCTGTGTACCTGTACGTACATAGGGAAGAGATCTTATACTTGTCATCCATGAGCTAAATAGATCAGTAAGACTGTATACTACAGGAGACATTTATTAAGAAAAATGTGTTAGACAAAAATAGTATAAAAATCATTATAGGTTTTGATTGCTTAAATCTGGCCTAGATCTTTAGCAAAGTGTGATTAATTTACTTTGTGTTTCAAAACCATCTCTTGAAATCGTTATAAATCATACTACATTTCCAAGAATTAAAGTAGTGCAAACATTAATTTCTATGCAATCAGGATTTTTTTCATGTTGCTTTTTTTCCCTTTCATTTATTTTCTTTTTTATGTCCCCACAAAAAAAAAGATATTTTAGCTTGAAAAGGCATGCTTATCCGTCCTTGTTACAAACTCTTGTTCTTGTACTATGCACAAGACCTCAGTAACAAAATCTTACACAAGAAAAATGCTCTTTACTCTCTGACCAAAATTTCATGTGATTCTCTCCAGAAACAACTCATTGCTGAAGTTTAATGAAATGAGATCTAGTGTTTTTCTTTGTTTTAGTAGAGTATGCTAAAAATCTTCAGTAGCATGGATTGTTATTATTAGTTTATCCCATTTCTGAGAATCAGTTTATTAAAATACATGATTATGGCTAGGCAGAATCACAGTTCCTTTTTATTTGATATCAAGATTGAGTAATCTTTCTGAAAGTTCCCTGCATGTATCCTCTGAACAAGAATATGATGCCTGCAAAAATAGGCCAGTGAGGAAAGAAAAGGGTTTGGTGAGACTGTGTTTATTGTTCAATAAATCACAGTCACTATAAGTGACCTGCTGACTTCAAGTTCTTTAGGTCAAGGAACCCTTTGCTATTCTGCAACTTCACCTCTTTGCTGAGCCTCTTAATCAAAAGTGTAAAGCCAGAAAGAACATCAAACAATCAAGAGCTGGATGATTGGATTGGTTATTTTAAATGACTACAGCTATGGTTGTGACAGATTTGGGGATAGATTGCATCGTCTCAGCCTCACTAAGTAGGTTGAATAGGTTGAGCATTTTGTGAAAAACAGCCCCCCCACCCCCCAAATATTTAAATGAAGCCATCATTCCAAAGTACTTTGACAGACAACTAATTTACTACATATGTAAAAGCTGCAGGGATTTAAAAAAATTTCCAGTATAGTGACACCTCTGCTTTGCCCTAATATGAATGAATGGTAATTTTCAATGGCTTTACTACATTAACATGTATTCGGTGTGCTATTTTACTAAAGCTTTTGTCCTAATTCAACCTGGTAATTTGTATTGGTTCTTGTGATTTTACCTGTGCTGTTAATGATGCATTGAAAGGTGAGAGGTATACAAACCAAATGATGGCACAAAGAAGCAAAGATTAACCATATGTAAACAGTGATGCAGATTCCCTTTCTCTTCTGCAATTTCTGAAATATGTGGTTTCAATGATGATAAACATCACAACAGAAAGCAAGAATTAGGCAGATAAAACCAAAACCAACTTCTGGGTCATTACCATGGGGTTGCTTGGTTTTAATTAATGAGCTAATAACAGAAAGGAGGCTATGCTGTTCTTTACTGGGATGGAAGTAGATCTGGGAAATTTTACATCTGAAGGCAGTCTAGAAGCATATTGAAGTAGCCACGAGTCTGCCACAGGATTCTGTGGGCAAAGAGCCTTTGTACTTAGGCTGCTGGCGGAAAGGGAGCTAGCCAGCAACCTTATTCAACACAGGCAAATCCTAAATCAGAAAGGTACTGGCAAATCAAAGAGAGGGAAGAGAAAAGCTACAGATGGCTTAAAATTCTTCCACAATCTACAGCATGACTTGTTAATACATATGATAAACTGTACAATGCAGTACCTTCATTAGGACTTGACTTGGGGTGAATTAAGACCATATGACCATGCAAGACTGAAAGAGATAGATGATCTTTGCAGCCACAGTAAAACGTAAAACAATAATTTAAAAATCAACAATGTTACTAAGAAGATTACACAGAAAAACCAACCATTAGACACTATGGAGAGACATGTTTTGTAGTATACAAATGGTCATAATTTTTTGCCTAGTAATTAGACCTAGTCAGGAAGCATCTCTCAAAATACTTTTTGGATGAAAAGCAGCTCCTGAAGAAGAGGAATCATGCACAAAGCAGTCCATTTTATGGAGACATTTTTTAAATTTTTTTTTTCCTAAAATTTATGGAAGAAAAAATTCTTCTTTCTTTTTTTTTTAGTTCAAACAAGCCCTCTACTTTTCCAGAGAGTAAATTCTGGGAGGGAAAAATGATCTGAAAAATCTTTATTGAAAATGTGTACTCAGAAGAAGATCTTTCTCTAGGAGCTCTACTATTAGCACAGAGCAAAGAAAAACTAGTAAGATGCAAGGTAGATACAATATGCTTCTAAATTTCCTTCAGAGCTTAAACTTCCTAGATCTGCTTACCTCCCATTAAAGAACAGTGTAGCCTCCTTTCTATCATTAGCTCATTAAATAAAAACAAGTTAAACAACGCAATGGTAATGAATCAGGTTTTCAGTTGTATCTGCCTCCCTATTCATGGAACATATATCTTCATCACATAAGCAATTTCAAAAACTGAGATGGGAGTTACATGGTGTTCTTATCACTGACTGATCAGACACTACTGCAGCATTTCATTGTGCAGAACTATGGTGCAGTATTACAGCAATATATTATCCCCTTCTTGAAGATCTTATGTGTAAGCGGAAGAAATTGGCTTTTTCTGTTTTAAAGAAAAAAAAGAGAAAGCAAAGAAAGACCCAGACAAACATACAGACATTACAAGTATGGCTAAGTGCATGCATTTATTTGTGCTCTTTTTTTACTCAATGGAAAGTATTTTCTATATGAAAATTTTAATTTACTGGCTATCTAATTACGTTTTATGCCATGGGAAAAAAGAGAAAACAATTGCCCCGATAAAAGGCTAATGAAAAAAAAAGCTAAATAGCTTCCAGAAGAATATTTGATCACTAGTAGTGTGTGTGCTGTAGGCCAAAATATTCTTGGCGCCCTAAAAAAAAAATTCCAGGTTGAAAGCTCTGCATGACTATTATAGTTTGACTCATTCTATTGAGGCTGAGATTATAGAAAAAAAAAATATTTCTGTGACTTGTTGTGCCAATATAAACAAATACAAGTTCTTTCCTTAGTCATTTGCAAGCTTATTTGGAGAAACTCTAGAGATGAGGAGAATGATTGAATGCAGTAATGTCAGAGGGGAAGAGAAAAATAAAAGTATAATAGATGGAAATGGTGAGAGCCAAGATGGGAGGGGGAGAAGACTAAAGATTGGAAAAAGTTTAAATCCATGGGGGAGTACTGGTAAGACTCAACTGCTGTGGTTGGTGGAGAAGACATTCAGGAGAAAGCGAGGGTGATCCAGCTATGGCTACAAAGGATGGCCTAGGGTTCACTCATATGGCTTTCCAAGATTGTGGGTGTCTCTCAAGTTATACTATTTGTAGTAAAAATGAAAACTGAAAAAAAAAAGTTTGTCAGTGCAGTCTACAAAGGTGAGACCTACTGAGTTGAGTGCAAAGATTTTTTTATCCCTTTTCTGATAGACTATATGTTCCTCTTCCTTCCCCATGTCCTTGAACTCATTCCAGTCATGTTTGGAGCTCTAGGTCTTCTACAGCATTAGTTTGTTGATGGCCTTACTTATGTGGATGGGAAACCACCTGTGGCTG